>NC_079454.1:36833760-37023760 GCF_903798145.1 Danio aesculapii | reverse complement strand
CTAATAATTCAGCTTCAACTGTATATATGGTCACACACATTAAGTTTAATAAATTTAACCTACAAGTAATTTTAACTTACATGTACAAACATGCTGATATATGCTTAACTTATTATAAAAGTGATAGTTCCCTTAAATTAAAATGTACTCATAATTTACTCACCCTGAAGTGGATGCAAACCTTTATACGTTTCTTTTTTCTGTTGAACAAGGAAGAATTTTTTTTTTAAGAAAGCTGAAAGCTGTAACCATTAACTTCAATATGGGGGGAAAATACTATGGAAACCATTGTTTTCAGTGGCTTTCAACTTTTTTAATTTAGTGCTGGTGTTTTAAAGGGCACCCATTATGCAAATATCACTTTTATTAAGGGTTTAAGCACAGTTGTGTGGCAAAAGTGTGTTAATATATCAAGCCTTTAATGGTAAAAAAAAATCATTAGTTCTATTTTTTATAATCACACTTGATAAAAACACTTTACACAACATTTTGTAAAACACTTGACATTCTTTGTACAGTACGTGTCATCAGAGAGAAAGCCACACCTTCTAGTGATGATCTCTCCACATTAGCATAAACAGCTCTGAGTGAGAAGCAGCCATCCGCCATTAGTGTTTTCACACCATTTGAAGTTAATGTCAGTGACTAAGAGGCATTATAAATAATAACAACAAATGTGACATTTTAGGACTTCTTTTGACATGTTCAATGTCACACAAAGATGTAAATGTTAGTCCTGTTTTGAATCTGCTGATATGCTGATGCACATACGTTTGCAGCTCCGCCCCCTTTTGAAAAGAGGGTTGGGTTTCAATCTTATTTGTATTTAAAGTGACAGCCACCAAAACTGCAAAACTTGGATCATAGCCTCAAAGGTACGGTTTTAAAGAGTTATAAAAAATCATTTATGGGGTATTTAGAGCTGAAACTTTACATACAACCTCTAGGGACATCAAAGACTTATTTTACATCTTGTAAAAAGGGGCATAAAAGGTCCCCTTCAAATTAATTTAATTTAATTTAGTGGAAATTCATTTTTCATGCATTTTGTGTCAGTCTTACAGTGCGTTTTCTGATCAGCTGGTCTTTAAGAGGTGTGTGTATGTATGTGTGTGTGCGCGTATGTGTTTGGCCTGCCAGTCTTGCACAATCCCACCACCTGGCAACGGCTGGCAGGAAATACACATTAAGTTTTCACTTTAGGCTTGTATCCACAGAGATTGAAAAAATATGGGATTCCACTCACCCGCATGACACCCTGTCCCACTTTTTTTCTTCCATGTCTTTCTCCAACTCATTATCTCTGTCTGCTATAATACTAACCAACTTTGGACTAGTTTTTTGCATTGCTTATACTGTAAATACTTCCATCTTGTGTATTTTGGGCTCATTTCCAAAATGGATTTGGGCATGTATAGTGCTTGGCTCACAGTGCTCAAGAAAGAATAGCTCATCACAAATAGAAACTTGTGTATACAGAGTCCAGCAAAAACATTCAGAAACTAGATATAGTTTAAATGATTCTTTTACTAGTGGGTGCAGAACACTATAGTTTGTTTTTATATAAGTGAAGATAGCAAAATTATGTAAACTGTGACATATTATATTCAAAAACTCAGTCGATTAAACCAACAGAAAGTAAATAAGCCCTTTAATTATATCCAGTAAACACTCTTTAAACCAGAGACACCGTGGCCCATTGTAACCTTTAATTTGACCCACCATCCCTTTTGAGAAGAGAGGGAGAATGATGGGGGGTGGTTGGAGTGAATTCATTCATTCATTCTTTTTCTTTTCGGCTTAGTCCCTTTATTAATCCGGGGTCGCCACAGCAGAATGAACCGCCTGCACTGTTGTGACATGATACATGAGCAATATCACACTCGTAGCAATGAGATATGCTACGAGTGTGATATTGCGTTTATACAACAGTTTGACAGCACAATCGTGTTTATAAATAAGAAAATCAAACATGGAGAGTCTAAAAACCCCTTTTTATTAGGAACTACTTTCTTCCGCCATTCATTCACATCTGCAGCTGACGTCAAAACAGCAGAAGCCGTTACCAATTCACCATCGTCACTTTAGAGCTAGTGTTTGAATGACTCTCTATAGCCTAATCTCTAAAGTGATGACAAAAGAGCTGACTTTGCTTCTTTCTTTCTATCAACACAACACACATTCCTGATATGCGAGCAAATCTGTATAAATACAGCACTACAACATACAAAAGTGAGAGATCATCTAACATGCCAACATGTCCTAAAATCCGAGAGACCGGGAGGAGGAGGTGTTCGGGGTGAATAACACTGTTGAGAACCCGGATAGGATGCAGCGGGTTTTGGGCAGCCGCTGCGATCGGGTACTGTCCCAAAGTTGACAACTCGAGGGTGTTTGCAGACTGTACCAAAGAGGGGGGTGGGTGAAATTACGGGAGTTTTCCAGAAGAAATAAAAAACAGGATGGTTGTGGGAGATTGGTCTGAAATACGGGATACTACCAGGAAAAACGGGAATGTTGGCTGGTATGCTTACTAGTTTAATAATGATTTGATCTGCTATAGTTAGAAATCAGACTTTTATAAGCTTGTAAGCGTTAGGGCCTATTATGCGGTTCTGTCGCCATCTTGTGTGAAAACGTCAACCGTCTTTGGTCTACTACACTATGGCAGGTTAATGGCTGCCGATGAGCTCTTTCAGAAATTGTAAATATTTTAAAATAGGCACTATTCTTACAAATAAACTGCATAGTTGCAAGCCAAACAACTACATTCTTGACTAAAAAAAGCCTCAAAAGTATATTTTGTTGTCTAACAGCAGTAATATTTGTCAAACTGTAGTGTCTATGCTTGTTGCTGGCTGTATGTGGGCGGAGTAATACACAAAAGGTAAAGAGGCTGTACGGGTGCTGATATTACTTAAATATCTCACGGCTATCAGCCAATCAGATTTGAGAACCAGACAAAACTGTTGTATAAATTTTAATATTCACTGCTGTATGGATATCTGTTATGTTAATGTACAAAATTAAACTGATTTAACATCCACAAACCGGGATTGAAGCATCTTTTTTTATAATTCTACTGACATGCGGCTGTGGTGATAAAGACAGTACAATTGCTGTAATTCATTACCAACATGCATGTTTTAAACTTGTAAAACTCATTCTTCACATTTGATGATGATTGATGATCACAGAGAGCTAAACAGATCTTTTAATCCGGGTTGCTTTTTTTGCACGTCCTGTCTTGTTGATATGATTATAGGCATAACTATGGCGACATGTTAATACACGGCTATCAATCAATTTGGGGAGTGGGGTAACCGCACTCCTAGGTTACGTTGCGGTCGGCCTTAAAGTTGAAGGGATTTTGAATTAAAAAAAGAGACCTATTGTCTTTCTGTCACCCCAATATGAATGTGGGCACGCTATAACTACACACAGTTCTATCCAAACAGCTTTCAAAATATGATTTTCATCATAGGTGTCCTTTAAATTTAACCACTGAAGTCTTGTTGAATGTTTCGACATTGTTTTTAGTTCCTTTTCTGGACTTTGAACATCTCAGGATGGTCTATGGAGGATGAGAGAGCTCACTAATTTCATCTAAAATATCTTAATTTGTGCCTTAAAGACACACCAATGTCTCAGAGAATTAGAACTCCATATTTACAGTAGTAATTAATAACCGAACTAATTTTTTTTGGGTGAACTAACTCTCTAATCAGCATAGTTGATTTTCTATTTACTCCTGTGTTTCTGCTCTCTGCATTCCACAACAACACATAAATACACCCTGATGTGTCCTACTTCTGTAATGGAAGCAACAACCCGAGTTTGCTTATTCAGGCTTATTTTAGTGAGGCATGTCTCCTATTTTGGGCTTGGTTTGTCAGACCAAGCTGTTTGTTTTTTGGACGAGATTTGGCAAACTAGCTTTGACACTAAATGTATGCAATTTTCTGCACTTATGCCTACAAGAATCTGCATATAGCATTTCATTGTCTCATATGGTGATATCTTGTGCTGACACTAGTGAGTGGATCTACTGTATGCACAAATTCCTGAAGTGGTAAAGAAGAAGCTGATGGTTCTAAATTTAGGGTAGACTGTCATGCTAAGAAAAGGAGAGCACTCATTTTGGTACTGGTCTGAGGAATAAACTAGGTCATACTGTTTTGTGACTGCCTCGGTTGTATCCTAATTATATGGCAGATACTGCTTTCTGCCATGTCACATTTACAGTGTGTGGAGAGAGGGAGGTTTTGTCTGCACCATTCACATAATCCCATGCATCCAGTGATTTGGCTCTTTAGTTATCACCTAGTGGTACATGCTGTAACTGCAGCGTTTTGCAGGATTAAAGGGATAGTTCACCCAAAAACAAAAAATCTGCAATCCTCCACTTGTTTAAAACCTGTTTGAGATTCTTCTTCGTTGAACACAAAGTAAGATACACTGAAGAATGTTGAAAATAGCAGCCATTGACTTCAATAGCATGTTTTGTTCCTACAATCACTGGCTGTTTTTTCCAACATTCCTCAGAATAGAGTGTAAATGGAAATTTTCCTTTTTGGGTGAACCCTTTAAAGCATACATTCCGTTGACAGTCATCTTGACGCATTCTGCAGTTTAATGATTAATTGTTTGCGTGTGCTTGTGTGTGTGGCGTTAGTTTGTTACAATGCAGTTTTTTTTTCTTCCAGTCAGATGTGACAGTTCAAGTTTCACAGCAGGCAACCACAATGATACAATAATTTAGTATTGATGTCCATGTCTAAAAGCTCTCACTGGTTGTAAACACAACACCATCCACACATAAGTAATGAAGAAGCTGTAACGGAACAGGATTACAGGTCATCTCTGCAGTCACACATGATCAGCAGTGCAGAAAATTATTTTTATGGGGGGCTTCTGGTAAAATATGGCATGCACAAACAATGAGTATGCATTTATAATAGCTACAAGTTTTTGTGTCAGGTTATTAAAACTATGGCTGTTTAAAACCATGGGATCACACCAGGTTACTTGTCGTTTAACTCATTCCAGTGTGATGACAAATAGCATTGAACAATTATTTTAATTTAAAATCACTGTGAATATATTCTTCAGTTTAATTTTAGGTTGAATCAGTTTTAAACTCTGCTCCTCTGGGTTTTTACAAAAAAAAGTTACACTTTTTCATCATGTTGTCATTACTATTTATTAACAGAGTATGAAATCATATAAATGAGATATGGAGTGCCACAGGTTTTATTGCAGGTTGTATTGGATGTTTTATTTTAGATCGTATTTAGCCTGAAGTACGTTTTTTTATAGTGTGCAAAGCATTTTGTTATTAGCAAATCTTAATGAAAGAATAAAAATATGAGTCACACTCTCCGCTTGTTAAGTGTGGTTAAATTTTGGTATTTGTGATGCAGCAAGTCCAGAGATTGATGTGTACACTATGATTTTTTTTAGAAAATTTACTTTAATGTGTGATATGACTAAAAAGTGGCCATAAACGAATATTTTCTCAATTCAAATGAGTAGTGAAACCTACAGATACAATATTGTACCTTCAACAAAGGTACAAATGTGATCCATGAAAGTACCACTACAGTGACAAGACACTTTGTACCTTAACACAGTGTCAAATGTGTTCCTTCAAGAACTAGTTAAAGGCATTTTGCTTTATCCAAAATGTGTCCGTTTATTTTTAGTAAATATAAAAATCTAATTCATTTATTTAACAATATTTTTTGTGTAAATGCACCATTTCCATTTACAATAAATAATATTGTATTACCAATTGTTTTCTATTATAGAACTTAATAATTAATGTTTATGAGTTACTTTAAACCTATGCTTTAAATGATGGTTCATGTTTCAATATAGAAATTATTCATAACATCACTTTGCCTTTCCAGTAATATTTATTTTCATAGGTATTGTAATTAAGAAGGAGTTGTCCAACACTTATGTTCCTTTTTATGAGAAAATTTGTGTACCTTCATTTTAACTGTATCATAAAAGTTACAGAGCAGTATCATAAGAGGTCTTTTCTGTACCATATAAGGTACAACTTTTACAAAGGTACAAAACTGTTCCTTAAGGAACATTATTTGAACCACTGTGTACTTTTTTTCTAAAAGAGTGTACAGTAGTAGTATTTCTGCTCACTAATACTTCCACAATGAAATAAAAACAAAGGTTGTAACACAGAAGAAAACTTCTTAGTATTTATAGCAGTCCATAATCCTTTCACTGAAGAATCCCTCCAAGCTGATATTATTCAATATTATGCAGAGTATAGAGGCTTTGAAATGTAGGCCATACAATCACAAAAAAAGATAATATAAGCTTCATGTGCCACTGTTTATTCTGTCTTTCTCTTTCATTAGTGAATAACACAAACACAACACGGGTAACACAAAATGAATGTATTGCTTATTATAAAATAGTTCCAGTTCTTGATGCTGCAAACAAACTAAATGAAGGAGATTGCAGATGTGTGCAAGAAAATATCATACATTTTGTTTAAAGGAATGCATTTTTTAGATTAGGCACTTTTCTGTTTACTGCTACTGTCAGGGACTATAATGCTAAAATTACACAGATCAGAAAGTGTTATTGACCAACAAACTCGTTTATGTTGCTTGATTGCAGTTACTACACTAAATTGATTAATCTGATTGTGTTAGGCTATATAGTCTTATTTTCATATATAAGGCTTTAAATCAAAGATTGTGACGTTATTATTCTTCTAGTAGAGGTTGGGTTGGTTCATGCCTTATAACACTTTAACAAAAACTTTCAAACTTTTTTTTAATCCCTATGGGAAGAAATGCTGCTGAAAATGTGGGCGGTACTATTGCACTATAATTTAAAGCCTATAATAAAAATCCTTGGAATGGTTATATCTTTAAAAAGTGTGTTCAAAGTTTACTGCACAATTTTGATTTTATTTTATTAATGTTTTTTTTTTGTTTTGTTTTTTTTACTGGTGAAATAATGTTTAAATGTGTAAATAACAGCATACACAAATATTTGATGGGCCTAGTCGTTAATTAGCATACTAATTTGTACGTTTCGTTTGTGACACATAAACCAAACTCTAAAGGTCTCTAAAATGATTAGCTTCGTATATATTGTGGCTATAAATGAAATGATTTTAGTGTGTCTGCATCGAAACTGCAAGTGGCCTTGTGTGTGGACTGCCACCCTTAGTTTTAAGACGGGAATGCCTCATTTATTAGTAATCGAGTGGCTATTTCAAGAGGTGAGTCCGCGATCAGCAAGGGCTTTGAGTCGCGCGTGTTCTTAAAAATGAGCCCCCACCGAAAGCGACCCACCCACCCACCGAGCAGCATTTCCCCGTCGTGCCTCCTTCAACGCACACAGCACAGCAGCACATGGTTACAATCAAGCAAGCCCATAAATCAGGCGCCTCCGATCGAATAGTCGGAATTAAGCACACATGCACATCAGACTGGGGCTGCCTGCTGTTGCAGCAGAAGAAGCGAGAGAAACGCTCTCACATCAGGGGGAGGGATGGAACCTAAAAGCCTCTATAGTGATCAATATCTGACTGTCTTGTTGCAAATCGCTGCAGTGCTTCACAGGTGTACACTCGAGTATTCTCATACGGATTGACTGAACTGGAGCCACATGTCACATGTGCTTCATAGGAAGAACCGGGGCATCATCTGCTGCAAGCTGGATCTGGAGGAGGATGCTGCGGCAAGTGATACACAGAGGGCTGAAAGCTTCCTTCTACTGGCTGGGTTTGTTCGTGAGCAGGCATCCGGTGTTCTTCCTCACCGTCCCCGCAGTCCTGACCATCATTTTTGGGTCCACGGTGCTGAGCCGCTTTAAGCCCGAAACGGATCTGGAGATCCTGGTCGCCCCGACGCACAGCCTCGCGAAGATCGAGCGGAGTCTCGCCAACAGCCTCTTCCCCATCGACCAGTCCAAGCACAAGCTGTACTCGGACCTGCACACTCCCGGCAGATATGGCAGACTCATTCTGCTGGCCAGATCCGGGGGAAATATCTTGGAGCTGGCCGAGCAGGTGCTCCAGGTGCACAAGAAGGTCCTGGATATGCGTGTCAATTATAAAGGCTTCAATTACACTTTCGCGCATCTCTGTGTCCTGAGCCACCGGGACAAGAGATGCCTGTTGGATGATATCATCACCATATTTGAAGACATTCGCTTAGCTGTTTTGTCTAACAGCACTTTTTCCAAGGTCCCCGTCAGTTATCCGAACACGACGTTAAAGGTAAGAGACATATATATTGTCTGGAGCGACGGCGGCTGTGTTTCGAAACCTCGCGAGCCGCCTAACGAGACAGCGTTTTTTTTTTTAGGCTGCCTTTGTGTGTGTGATGGAACGACATTGCAACAATGAAAAAAAGGAGCTCGTCGTATTGCGACTGTGCTTCACAAAACCTTACGAAACGCTCAGAATTAGCAGCAGACAGAGTGCTGCTGTATTGTAGTGTGTGCAGCCTCGGTATCAGCTGCATAGTTCTCCAGCACTGCACTCTGGTGATGCAATGTACACTAGACGCTCGCAGAATGTAGACTTTGACAGTTTATGCACATTTTTTAATTGAAGATGTGCTAGATGCTGCATCTTGTAAAGTATAGCCAATCACTAACATGATATCAACAGATTGCAAGCAGCATTAATTATGCAAATGTTTAGGATTGAGTATCATGTAATTCAGCAGGGTATTACAAACATTGAGTTCACTGGAATCACATTTACATTACCTCTTAGAATATTTCACAACTTGTGTTCACTTAAAAAGAGTTTAATCGCCTTTACTTGCATGGTTTTATTCATAAAGTGCCAAGTCCTAAACTGTTGCTGCATCAGTGGAACAGATAAGGAACAAAAACGGTTAGAATGACTTTAAAAACTACGCACAGACACAGGGAACAACTAAACTATAATTTTAAGCAGAGGAACAGACACATCCTGCCAACACAAGACAACAAGTTATTAATGAATTAAATATTACAAAGCAACAACAGCTGTTGGAAAACAGTGAAACCACATAAATCTTTCAGACCCCAGTGCATGCTGGGAAGTCTATTTCTACGGAAAATGTCTGTTTACATAAGAAATGCCTGTGCATAAAGACTTGGATTCATCATTGACCTAAATACATTTCCCCCCAATGTTTTTAGATGTTAACCCAAATTTTGAACCACAAACACATAAACATAATTTCTAGCAGTACATACATTTTAAGTGCCCTAAACTAAATATATAGCATCTAGTAAGAGAGCTGTTCGGCTGTCTTCGTTAAATTGCTGTGGTATTTGCAGACGAAAGACTAAATATAACAGCAAGCCAGATATCTTATTGTTTTCAGAAGCCTACGTCAGTAGGAGTAGGAGAACGATCTGTGTGAATGAGGCGCTCGCTGTGGCCTCTGCAAGAGCCCATTCATATTGTGCCAGTCTTTTTCAGAACATCTTATTGCTGCATCTAAGGCTCCATCGCTTTCTCAGCATAGGGTGATGTACTGTCCAGCTCAGTATTGAGACATGTAGAACATCTCTTAATTGTCTCATGATTTTATCCAGTCTGCTTTGTTTTTCTACAAAACTGATGATTGTCTTCAAGTATGCTTCTATGATATTATTCATATTGAACATTATTATTGTAATTTGTAATTTAGATCTTTGTGAATGTAAAAGGTCTGCAAAGTTTGATTTGACACAACGAGTAGTCAGGAATTTCAGCTTCACTTCTAAATGTCTGTAACACATATGCATAATTTCAGCCTATATGGTCTTCATTGGCTGGCTGCAACATTTTAGATGGTTCATGTTGTCAATGTCAAAGAGTTTTTTTTTTCTTGAGACAAAACCTTTATGCACTAAAATTCCCATTACAACCACTGAAGCTGTAAAATGAATCTCTTACTTTGTCTCTGCACTTTGTTGTTTATGATGAGAGAATTGTAGATAACAGATTTAAGCCAGTAATTGCGCATTCTCATCAAAACTACGGCATATTCAGTACTAACTAATTTAAACACTTCTGATTGTCCGCTGTGCTTATAAGCTCAACAGAAACTTATGTGATTCATTATTCTGAGCACTGCAACAATTATAAATAAATCAAATGAGGGTAGCACATGTAGGCAAAGTCTAAGTCAGCTTTATTGTCAGTTCTACCACATTTAGAGGACATAAAGAGAATCGAAATTGAGTTACTCTCAGACCCTTCGTGCCTAACATATAATTTTAATACAAAAGGTAGAATTTATGAATAAATTACAATAAATACAATTACACATATAATATAATCTAAAAATATACATCTAGATTTAAATGTAATCTCACAAATTGACATGGCACTTTAATCATAATATTTGAACAGTTTACTTAAATCGTGTAGAGGCTTGAATTCATTAAGTATGTTTTGGATGGGGATGGCGTGGTGGTGCAATGGGTAGCGCTGTCGTTTCACAGTAAGAAGGTCACTGGTTTGAGCCTCGGCTTGGTCAGTTGGCATTCTATGTGGAGTTGTTCTCCCTGTGTTTACATGGGTTTCCTCTGGTTGTTCTGGTTTCCCCCACAAGTCCAAAGACATGTGCTATAGGTGAATTGGGTAAGCTAAATTGTTCATAGTGTATGTGTGTGAATGAGAGTGTATGGGTGTTTCCCAGTAATAGGTTGCAGCTGGAAGGACATCTGCTATGTAAAACATATGCTGGATAAGTTGGTGGTTTATTCCACTGTGGCGACCCCAGATTAATAAACAAACTAAGGTGAAAATAAAATGAATGTGTTGGATGTTTTTGGTCTTTTTGGTGACATTTTGCCATAAGCTATTAGTGATTTCTGACCCTGCTAAACATAGACTTGTTAAAGGGATAGTTCACCCAAAACTGAAGATTTACTCATTCCAAACTTGTTTCAATTTCTTTTGTTGAACACAAAAAAGATAATTTGTAGAAAGCTGGAAACCAATAACCATTGACTTCTTTAGTTTCTGTTTTTCCTATATGGAAGTCAGTCGTTACTAGGCATGGGCCGGTATAAGATTCTGATTATATGATAACCTTGGATAAAAATATCACGGTTTCATGGTATTGTGACTACTGCTCTAAAATATATTCTTTTTAAATGTGTGGATAAAAAAAAACTTTTTTCCCTCAATATAACTCAATATATTTTTTATTTTGAGTAACATTTAAAATATTTTGGAGCAGTAAACATGTCAGGCTAATTAATTCAAATAAATGATTGACTTTTGCTGATTTCATTAGTTTCAAAAACACTGATTTCTTTATAATTTAAAGCATCTTTGTTGCCCTAAAAAACAAAAGTAAATAAAAAATCTTACAAACCTTAGGAACGGTATAACAGAATTTTTGACGGTTTTAGAACCTTGACTTTTCCAAACGGCAGTATACCTTAAAATCGGTTATCCCATGCCTAGTCGTTACAGGTTTTCAACTTTTGTCAAAAGAGCTTCTTTACAGTTAAGAATAAAGAAACGTATTAATGTTTGGAACCACTATAGAGAAAAAAGCAACTAAATTTTCATTTTTGTGTGAACTATCCCTTTAATCCTAATGTAGAGATATTACAAGGCTATAACACAATGCCCACAATGACTAACTACAATAACTAAAAATTTCCTACTCAAGTCAATGGAGGTTAGGGCTGTGCAATTAATCGAATCGCGATCTCAATTTAAAAAGTTGTGATTAGCTAATCGCAAGAGGCTGCGATATGAAATATATATGTATTATTTAATTTCCCCCACCTGGAGCAAATGCAAGACTGCTGTCTGTGTGTGACAAGTCTTATAAGCCAATTGATTGAGCACACTTTCTTTCTGCCCAATTAGAATTGTGTGACCGAAATATGTGAAACGCCCACAATAAAATAAAAACAAACATACAGAAAAGCATGCATGAGTGGGATGATGGCGTCTGCCGCTTCAGAAGCATTAATAGATGAATTAATATCAAAGAAAAACAGCACATCAATAATATGGGAAAATTTTGGTTTCAATGTTACAGACACCAAAACAAAACCAGATAATTTGCAAGAGCTGTCACGGAATTGTTGCCAGCACGAGGCAATACAACAACCAGCACCTAAATTGACTACAAAATTAAATCGCAAATCAAATCGAAATCCAAATGTCTGTTAAAAAAAAAATTGCAATTAGATATTTTCCCCAAATTGCACAGCCCTGAGGTTCAGGTTAATCAACGAATTTTTGTTTAATCGGATTAATGATTAATTGAATTAGTTGTGTACAATATAGCTGAGAAAGCACCCACAACTGAAATTTAAATATATGAAAATGACAACAAGTGTTTGAGAAAATCACCTCATTCAAGTAAGAAACTAAAAGCAAAATAAGAAACCTTTATAATAGCACAACAGGGGCACTTTAACACATTTATCCAGCTTCATGCTGTGGTTTCATATCAGCTTGTGTTTTCTTCTTGCCTGTTTTGCCTGTCTTGCCTGTCTGACATTTAGCTAAAAGACATTAAGCACGCACTGTTTCCTTGAGAAGCCTTTTTTTATGTTACGGAAGACCATTGTTGAAGTGTGTTAAATCCATTCAAATACCAGAACAAATCCACACCAACAAAGCTGCTCATTAACTGGTTTGCTGATTCTGCAAGTCACACATGATTACAACATGGGATTAATATTAAAATGCAGTCAGGGGTCCACAAGATGGGATTGGAGCAGGATTCCCCGAAACAAAACTCAGAACTGTGCATTTTATAAATGTGTAGTGTAAAATGTATGCTTATTTATGAGCCTTTATATTGTTTTAGAAGGTGACATAGTGGCTTAGTGGTTAGCAATGTCGCTTCACAGCAGGAAGGTTGCTGGTTCGAGTCCCGGTTGGGTCAGTTGGCATTTTTGTGTGGAGTTTGCGTGTTCTCCCTGTGTTGGCGTGGGTTTCCTCTGGGTACTCCGGTTTCCCCCATATTCCAAAAACATGCACTATAGGTGAATTGAATAAACTAAGTTGACTATAGTGTATGTGTGTGAATGAGTGTGTATAGATGTTTTCCAGTACTGGGTTGCAGCTGGAAGGGCATTCGCTGTGTAAAACTTATGCTGGATAAGTTAGTGGTTCATTTCGCTGTGGCGACCACTAATGAATAAAGGGACTAAGGCAAAGGAAAATGAATGGATGAATAGTTTTAAAGCAGGAGTTTCAAACTGCCGCCTGCGGGCCATTTGCGGCCCTCCCTCTTCCTCCCTCCGGCCCGCAATTGACGTCAAAATATTACAAGATTCGGCCCACCAAAACATATGTTTTTGAATCACTATCATTGTTGTGCAGTTGCATATAGCCACTTTTGGTTGAGAGTAATGAACATGCAGATTATTTCTGGGGCTGAATTAAACGTTAAAATAAATGTCCATAAGTGCTCTATTTTTACTCAAGGGTCATTTTTTATAATAATCAGTTTAATACCACATGTATTTTATTGTACAAACACTTCTTTATGTTATGCTGGTGGTGTAAATGATTATTTTCATAGATTTTCCTCATATGCATATTAAGATTTGTATAGAAAATATGCATTAGTAAAGTTTTACTGTTGGCTGATTTGATCGTGTTAAAGTAAATGTGAATATATACATAATTTCCCCGTCTTTGTTGTAGTTTTACAAAAAACTATGATATTGAGAAGAACAGTTGCCACATAAAGTCACTTAAGTTACTCAATCTGCTCAATCTCAATCTGTTACTCAATCTACTTTCTGCTGTTTTACGCTATCTGTTAAACTTCTGGTTAAGCAACAATTGATTGGGACATAATAATAATAATAATTATTAAATTGCAGTATTTCCATATCAATTTAAACTACCCCTTCAATATGAAGAACAAGAAACAAAAAGAAGGAGCTTTGACTGCATATATTCTGGGGAAGAATGTCTGAGTGCTTCAATTACATTAGGTTTCCACTTTTTTCTTGTGCTTGAATGCTAAAACGGCCCACCTATGCATTGTCAGTCACTGATATGGCCCCCTGCCAGTTTGAGTTTGAGACCCTTGTTTTAAAGGGATAGTTGACACAAAACTGAAAATTATGTCATCATATTTAGAAAAATGCTTGTTGCTGGGATCCATTGAATTTCATTGTCATTTTTTTTCCAACTATTGAAGTAAATGGGTCTCAGCAATCAGAATTCTTTAAAATATATTCTTTTGTGTTTAACAGAAGAAACTCTTTAAGGTTTAAAACCACAGAAAAATGATGGGGTAATATTCATTTTGGGGTGAACTATCACTTTAAGGTGTAATAAATAAAATATAAAGTTTTTATTATTGACATGTGGAGGGTGTTGCAATTTCTTCCAGCAACCAACATTACGGCCTGAGTTCAATTGTTCATCAACTTTAGTATTCCTCAGATGTTCCAAACCTGACAATTATTTGGCATATTTTCGGACAGCAGTTGATTTTTGCTGATTGCAAAGTACACTTGTTAGATTGCATTCAAATTAAATTTCATTCATAATGGTGTCGTTAAATGATTGGACTTAATTAGTAACTGGTTTGTTTTTGCCTCTAGGATGGTCGGGTGTCCTTTATTGGCCATCAGCTGGGCGGCGTGGCCTTGCCCGCAAATAACCGGGACCAACAGGTCAAGTTTGCCCGCGCCATCCAAATCACCTACTACCTCCGCAACCTTGGCCCAGTGGTGCAGGACATCATTGCTGAGAAGTGGGAGACTGAATTCTGTAAGCTGGTGCACCAACTGGCTACAGACAGCCAGGAACTACACATCCAGTCGCTCACGTCCTTCAGCTTATGGCGGGACTTCCACAAGACAGGCGTATTGGCCAAGAGCGAGGTGCTGGTCAGCTTGGTGCTGGTGCTCTTGGCAGCCACCATCTCCAGCTCTATGCGGGACTGCTTGCGCGGAAAGCCCTTTCTGGGCCTGTTGGGCGTCCTCACCATCTGCATCGCCAACGTGACGGCAGCTGGTATTTTTTTCATCTCTGATGGGAAATTTAACTCTACGCTGCTCGGGATCCCCTTTTTTGCCATGGGTAAGTGCGGCTTTGTTCACAGAGACGGTGGTGATTGTGTGTGGGATTATTGTAATTGCTGTGTGACCCCTCAGGAGGGGGGTGTAATTGTTTTCACGGCAGACATCGGGGTCAGTCCTTGTGCAACAATAGGTTTTATCATTACACAGGGAGAATCTCTGATATTAAGAATAGAAATGGAAGATAATTTGAACCCAACGATTTTGTGACACAATGAAAAATCTTTAAATGTTTTCTTGAAAAGCCCATGATGGTGAAGAATGTCAAGTTAAAATAAATATAAATTGATGTAGCATTACTATTAAAACGGCAAATCTGACTGATGGAATAGTTAATGTGCCATTTATGAAAGACATGCAGGTCTTTTCTGACTGCTCACCGACAGCAAGAAAACAAAATATATAACTGTGTATATGTGTTTTTTTTAGAATAGCAAAATAAAAAGTAGAAAGTATTTTTCACACATATGGTGCAAGTCCTGTCAAAATTTATAGTTTATATATTCATGTCAGCTGGTAAAACAAAGACTCCCACATGATAGAACCTATATAAACATATATATTTAAATATAGGTTTTTAATAAATGTGACATATAGATAATTGGCCATTTTTCTATATTATATGTACATATATGCACATGTGCACAATATACCTGCATACATGTACCTATATATGTGTGTGTGTGTGTGTGTGTGTGTGTGCGTGTGTGTGTGTGTGTGTGTGTGTGTGTGTGTGTGTGTGTGTGTGTTTTATTTCAGCTAGAATAAAAGCAGTTTTTAATTTTTTTTTAGAACCATTTTAAGGTCAAAATTATTAGCCCCTTTAAGCTATATTTTTTTCGATAGTCTACAGAACAAACCATTGCTACACAATAACTTGCCTAATTACCCTAACCTGCCTAGTTAACCTAATTAACCTAGTTAAGCCTTTAAATGTCACTTTAAGCTGTATAAGTGTCTTGAAAAATTTATAAATCTAGTAAGATAAAATAAATCAGTGATTAAAAATTATTTATTAAAACTATTATGTTTAGAAATGTGCTGAAAAAAAATCTCTACATTAAACAGGAATTGGGGAAAAAAGACTTAAATTGTATATACACATATATCCAGCATATATATTATCAAATATGTGCATTTATACTGCATATAGGTTTCATAAATGTGCATATATGCTCATATAGGTTCTTTCCACATGGGCTAGCTTCATCCTTGAAAATGACAAATGAAGCTATGCAAGGTGAAATCAGCCTACAATAAATGTATTGCTGTAAACTACATTAAAAAGATGTCATAAAGATGGTGCCCAATATAATGTGTTTGTACAGGAAGGTGTGTTAATCTGAACAACAACATCACTGTATGACATTGCTTTTATATGCAAAATAGCTTGATAAACAAGTTGTTAATACTCAGAGACCTACATTATAATCATAATCTTGCCTAAAAATTTTTACTGTCACTGTAATACGTCCCAACAAAATCTTTCATCTATGAACAACAGTTCCTGAATGAATCAGTGTTTTGAACAATCATCACTTCAGTGAATAATTCAATGACTGCTTTGTCCCTAAATTAAAGGCTGAATGGTGTCTAAAATTTTATATTTTCATAGAACTTCAGTACCTACTTGGTAGGTATTTCTTGAATATATGCTACATTGACCATGTTGTCATTGTTGTGGGTCTCTCAGCATCAATTTTGTGGTGAATTCTGACATACATTTGTCATATACTATTTTATTTACAGAAAGTCACATACCTTTAGAATGAATGTTATTTAATGGGGGATAAAAGCACTGAGTAAATGATTCATTAGCTATGTTTCCATCCACCTATTTTTAATTAGCATTTTGTATATGCACATAAAAAAATCGATTGATGGAAACACACATGCGCATAAATTTTGAAAATGCGCATAAGACAACAAATGTATATAACTGAGTAGGATAAACTTTTTATTCGATGAGTAAAAATGTGAAAAAGCTAAGATGGAAACACTTTTACTGAACAAATTCCAGTATGCCCATTAAAAAAAGTCATGTTATGTTGTTATAAGGGATCATGTGAAACCTAGATGCTGAGCACATTGTAAAGCATCTGAAATGTTGTTTTGGTCATTCTAAAACGCAATAACCGTTTCGTTATTAGTGTTATTATATTATTAATTACCTCCAGAATCAAGCGTGTGTGCTCCGCATCTGACGCCTTCAAACACCACCACGCGTTATTGCGTATTGGCATATTGTTTTCTGAGGCATTAAATAAATAAAGAAAAGATTGATGTAGCTTCTCTTACGGCAGCAAATTCCATTTTTACTGTTGACATTTCGCGCCAGTTAATCAGGAAGTGATGATTTTGTTCTCCTTGACTCATTGGATGGAAACTCTGCTGTATTTGCATGTCTTATATGCGATATTCCAACTTTGCGCATAAAGTTAATTTGCATTTTTGGATGGAAACATAGCTACTGACTCATTCAGTCATATTGATTGTGAATGAATCAATGTTTTTGAAGGAACTGGTTCATTGACTCATTTTGTCATTTGTTGCCACCTTCTGGCATAACTATTCATTAAATAGCCTGTCAAGAATCACATAAAATACAAACTTAAGCAAAATAATATCTATAGAAAATATATAGTTGGCATATATAGAAAATGTTGCAGAAAACATTTTACTTTGGTCTTATGACAGTTTATTTGCTTTTATACAACATGCACTACAATTTTAGGTCCTCTTAATGACCATTAGAAAATCTTGTTGATACATAACAAGAGCTATGTTTTCATCCAAAAATGTAAATGAACTTTATGTCCAAAACTGGATTATCGTATAAAAGATGTATGAATAAAGCAGCATTTCCATCCAATGAGTCAAAGCGAACAAAATCATCACTTCCTGATTATCTGGCAACAAGTATCAACAGTAAACAATGGAATTTGCTGTGGTAGGAGAAGATGCATGAATCTTTTCTTCGTTTAATGTCAGGCAATCCTGACGCGCAGTCAATGTGTGGTGTCGTTTAAATGCGTGAGACGCGGAGCACAGATGCTCTTGATTCTGGAGGTCATAATAATATAATAACACTAATACTGAAAAGGTTCAGGTGTTTTAGAATGACCAAAACGACATTTCAGATGTTTTACATTGTACTCAGCCTGCTGGTTTGTCCATTCACACACATTTTTATCATCACATGATCTCTTAGAACAAAACCACATGACCTTTTTTAATGCACATCCATCACAGTTTATGCGCATCTTTTCTTACCAAATAAAAAGTTTATCCTACTCAGTTATGCGCATGTTTTTAGGCATATTTTTTAAATTTATGCGCATCTTGGTGTTTCTTTTTTTTTTCTGCATATCCAAAATGCACATAAAAATAGGTGAATGGAAACGTAGCTAATGTCTCTTTGACTGAAACCTAATCCAGAATTAATAATGTAATAAATCCAAAAAGTGACATTAGAATGCAAACACCTGTCTTTGCGCAAAAAAAATGTAATGTGAATCTGAAGGAACAATTACATCTGCAGAACATTTATCCTTTCACGAGAATTAGCTCCCTTTCTTCCTATTGTTCATGCATTTTGGGAGAATAATAAGGAGCAGTCATTAATTTCCGACAGTGCTGTGTTCTTTCTGACGTGTTATTTTGGTGCACCCCTGGGAACACAATCTAGCAAGCTAAAACAAACTTGGAAATTTAACGAACTCCGAACTCAACACATCTTGCAGGTGTTAAAAACACCCTTAGATTTTACACCTGTCTAGGTTGCATTAGATGCCCTTAGGTGATGACTGTCACAACCCTCAACTGAGTGGAACTAATTAGCTTCCAGTTTAAAGCACGTCGATTTGTTTGCTCCTGTGGAGGTAGAATCATGATTCTTTCAAAACAAGGATATACAGGGTGCAAAAGCACAATTATGGCAATTAAAGCATTCTTATTTTCAGTCAGTCACTGCGATGAGTTTGCTTATTGTACCAGCGCGATAGAATAATCAACCAACAATTACACATGGCATTCGATTTTAAGAAGACAGCAGCATTGTCAGTGAAGAGACTAGCCTGTTCTGTAGGATTTTATGATCATGAATGTCCTTGCGGAGCTTCTGGATCAAGGGTAATAATGCTTGGTGCTGTATTGTATACTAACCTCTTAAGCTCCAGCCAGGCATTTACGGTGTCCCTAATGATCCAGACCCCTCAGATGCTCAGTCTTATTGCAAGGCTAGCCCAGCGTGAAAGATTAATTGCTCCCTGACCACTGGATTTTGAGCTCTGTGCAGAATACCACAGGACTTGTGATTTACTGTGCTTTGCATTTGAGCTGCACGGAAAGGACAATCTGGAGAAATAGATTTTGTCCTGCTGGCGAAGATGAATGGTGACAGTCTACAAGTCGCATCACAATGTGCTGCGGGGACCCAGGGGACACAGGAATGTTCCGTTGGGTTGGTGAAGTGGTATTGGATTCAAGTTTGTGAAAGGTATTTGGATATTTATATTAGCCACAAATACGGCACATAAGTCATTTGAACAACTTTTAGATGAGTGGTTATGAGCTGCATAAATAATTTGGGTCTTCGACCGGACAATAATGAGATTGGAAGTAAATTATGACAGAATACTCATTTTAGGGTGACCTGTCCCTTTAAAGGGACTTGGCAGAAGATGGATGCTCTGCAGAAGACAATGTGCGACACTGTTGTGTGTGACAATGAATTGGGTGCCTGCTATAACTTCAATTTAAGTTTGGAGGTTATTTTTATTCAGACGCATAGAGCAAGGGGTCTATTTATAGACTTGCTTCCTGCCACACGTCTTAGTGGCGGCGTGGCGAATGCTTTGTTCTGCTGGGACAAATGACAGGATAGGAAATCAATGTCAGAGTACTCACTCACCTCCTGATCTCAGTGTACATACAGTAAAGCTATTTGGTGCTGCCACTGCTGACGTATGAGGAACCTTGCTCGTGGAAATAACATATCATGTGCTCAGGCTAATTCTCATATAATGTAGCAATTATTTTAAATGTTTAAAACTAATCAATATTTTAGTTTGTGTGTTCTTCCCGCTTTCGTGTGGGTTTCCTCCGGGTTCTCTGGTTTCCCCCACTGTCCGAAGACATGCGGTAAAGGTCAATTGAATAAACCAAATTGGCCATAGTGTATGAGTTTGAATGTGAGAATGAATGGGTGTTCCCAGTACTGGGTTGTAGCTGGAAGGGCATCCGCTGTGTAAAACATCTGCTGGATAAATTGGCGGTTCATCCCGCTATGGTGACCCCTGATGAATAAAGGAACTAAGCCGAAGGAAGATGAAATGAAATGAAATGAAGGAATGTTAACGATTACAGTACATTAAAACATCTGCCAACAAAGGGTATCAGTTTTGCATATTAAGACAATAGGTGGATGGCTTTCTAGGGCTGGGTTTTATTTAGGACTAGATATGGAAGTTCTGTGATGCCTAAATGACTTTTGACAATGGGCATAAATACTTATTGTTACAACTGATTTTGTTTTAACAGATCATATGATAATAAAGAGCTATTCTGTCAGAAATGAGGCAGATTGGGACAGCATTAATGGACAAAGCAGTGGACCAACCAAATTGTACAACATATGAAAGGTTAATTTGGTGTATCTAAAATCTCCTAGCCAAAGCCTGTCATCAAAGTGGATCTGTATTATTACCTGTCAGAACTGTCTTGAGCGGCTGCGCTTCTAAAGAGCGGTCTCACACCACCAAAAGCCAGTTATGACTCCGTTCATTGGATTTCGTCTCTGTGTTTTGAGGCACAATTAATTTATTGTAAAAAAAAAATGGGCCCACAGTGGCTTTTCCTCCCAGAGCAAATTCCATTTTTCTTGATATTTGGCACTAGTTTTTGAGGACATGATGGTTTTCCTTCCATTAGACTCATTGTAAGAAAACAGTGCTTTATTCGCAAATGTTTTATTCGATGTTCCAGTTTTCCGCAGTTTAATTCACATCTTTGGATGGAAATGGGAGCTTGTGACCTAGAAGGAATATTACTTCTAAGTCAAAATACAATATTCATAGTTAAATATGTTGTTTACTCTGCTGTTTAAATGATCTTATGATAGGGGAGGACAAGCGATAAGTTAGAAGAGGTGTTATATTTCTACAAATGAATTGATAAAATATGCAGCTATTTTGTTGCAAGCCAACTGGTGGCTTAGGCTTTAATCTGAATTAATGTAAATCTCTAGTGTTTTATTTTTGTTTATACAACAGTTCTGTCTGGTTCTTCAATCTGATTGGCTGATAGCCGTGTGATATTCTGCAAATAACAGCACTCGTCCATCACTCCGCCCACATACAGCTACAAGCAGAGGACACTCTACAGTTTGACAAATATTGCTGCTGTTGGACAACATAATGTACTTTTGAGGCTTTTTTAGTCAGGAATGTAGTTGTTTAGATTGCAACTATGCAGTTTATTTGTAAGGATAGTGGCTATTTTAAAATATGTCTCATTTCTGTTCATCCACAAAATGGCGGAAGAGATGGCATAATAAGCCCTTAGAGGATAAAAACGGTGTAATTTCTAACTACAGCTGATCAAATCATTATTAAATGGGTAAATTACATTCTAAGTCAATCTCTCTCTTTTGTATGTTGTAGTGCTGTATATACCATATAGTTGTAGTGTATTGAGTGTGAGATGGGACTCGCATATTAGGAATGTATGTATTTTGTGTTGGCCACTCTTTGTATAGTTACTTTTTGCCTGTATGTGTTTAGCGTTTTTCCTTATCGCAAACACAACAGTAATCTGGTAGTGTTGGCGCTGCTTTGGCTTTTTCTGGGATAATTATTGTGATCTCCCGATTGCAACAGAAATACTGGGAAATCTCTGTAGACTGATGGCATTTCATGCCGTTCAGCCTTATAATCTTAAAATGTGAGCAAAATCACCTGTTTTGTTATCACTTTAGACAGCGCGCTAGAGAATCATTCAAATACTAGCTCTAAAGTGACGTTGGTGAAGTAGCAATGGTTTCTGCTGTTCTGACGTCAGCTGCAGATGTGAACGAAAAAAAAGTAGTCCTTCTAAAAGGGTTTTTAGACTCTGCATGTTTGATTTTCTTTTTTATATGCACGATTATGCCATCGAACTGTTGTATTAATGCAATATCAAACTCGTAGCAGTGCAATATAGCTGTATATCGTCGTTTGTGGGACACTGAGGCATATATATGTAGATATACTTTAAAGGGCTTAAACTGATCAAAAGCTTTTGTTATGTGGCTATTTTTTAAGAATCAGTTCAACCACCATTTAGGCACCATTTTGAAAGTAAATATATGGCACCAGTATATGAAACAAACAAGCAAAACAAAAACAAACCCTGATCATTGAAACAGTGATCCACACATATGTTAAGTTAATCTGCTGTTTTTAATATACCTGGTTTACACCAAACATGAGCTGTGCGACATGACTAAAGTGGGCTCGTAGAAACCATCATAATCTGTGATTCAGGCTTTATAAATGCGACATTACAAATCTTAGATAGCAAACTGATGCCCCATTCTATTACTGAGGTACTTCAATGGAAATGAAAAGGCAACGTTGTAGAAGTAGTCATTGATCTTTTTCTGCAGATGTCTTTCAGTTACACTTTTAGGTTATAAAAATTGGTCATTTGAAAACAATGAAGTTTTGGATTCATTTGATTTGATTTTGCATTTTAATTAATTAAATGGGGTTTAGGTAAAGATAAATTAATTAATTAAATCTACCAATCATACTGTCTGTCATCTACACAGTATAAAATATATTTCAAATATTTCAGTCTGTGGTTCCCCCTTCACTCTCTCCAAAAATAGTCTGATCTTCTGCTCTGCTGCATGTTCTGAAACTGAACAGATGCAAGGAGTTCACGCGGTGAGTGAGTCCTGTTGACAGCAAAGTAATGAAAATTCATAGAATAAAAGAAAGAGCAGTGGTGCAATCCAAATGTAATCCAGAGTTTATCCAGCAGGTTTATATTAACATAACACATTAACATAACATAAAAGTCTATTGTTTAAACCATTGCCTTTGGAAAACATATCACAGGCCATGATAAAGTCTAATTTTACCAGTCTTAAAAATTCAGTGGATTCCCTAAAGATTTTCCTGTTTTTTTTTTTACATAAATTTTTCATAAAAAGGCTTAGTTCACCCAAAAAAGTAAATTCTGTTATTAATTACTCACCATAATGTCATCTCCTATGACTTTTGTTCATCTTTAGGAAACAAATGAAGATACTTAAGATGCAGCTGTGAAATGCTCCAGTGTCTGTGTGTTTGTGTTTGCACTTGGTGAACAATGGTAAACCGATGACCTTCACAGCCAATCACATTCATATCTGTTGAGCATGTGAACACAATATCCGATCACCAGTGTTTTAAGAAAGCACTTAACAGTCCTCAAATGTTAGCAGGAAATGGAATTTTTTTAAATTTCGATAATAATTGGTACCAAACTCGATAGTTGATAAGATGAAGAATGGGATGCCTGTTATACCTTCAATTTAAGTTTGAAGGTTATTTTTATTCAGACACATAGAGCAAGAGGTCTATTTCTGTTTGCACTTGGTAAACAGTTGCAAAGAGTGGTAATCCGATGACCTTCGTGGCCAATCACATTCACATCTGTTGAGCATGTGAACACAATGGCCAATCAGTGGTGTTTTAAGAACACGCTCAACAGTGCTCAAATGTTAGCGGGAAATGGACATTTTTAAAATTTCTATTCTAATTGATACCAAAATCGATCATTTTGACAATCCTAAATGCAAGAGCTCTTTCATTCAGCCTTTATATACAGCAACATTATGGACTGTAATCATACGAACCTCCAAAAACACAAAAAACATTTAAGAAAAAACATATTTAGGACACGCATTTACTATGGGCAATAAGCCCCTTTCGTGTTGTGCTACTAACTCTAATGGCACTATGTTGTATTGCCTGTGGTAAACATGCAGCATGACTTGTCACAGAAGAAAAGTGATGCAATTACTACAGTTTTTGTGCACAAAAGTGTTCTTGGAGCTTTGTATGATTCAGTGAAAGGCACATGGAATGTTTTGACAATGTTTTTGGTTCCTTTTCTGGAAATCTCTGAGCCATTGCTTTATATAGAGGATGAAAGAACTCTCAGATTTGAATTTGTCTTTGGAAGATGAATGAAGGTCTTAGAGGACATGGGGTCTAGCAATTAATAACAGAATTTTTAGGTGAACTAACCCTTTAAATAAATAAAAAAGAAATATTAAATGGGCTGTTACCGTAAAGCTAAAATGTACATATTTACACTTTTTTTTTAACAATCGAGAAAATTCAACATGCTTAAGGTGTGAAAAATGAACAAATAAATCGTTTAGTTTGATTTCCTAAAGTCATATGAGCATGTTAGTTCAGTATTTCCCAACCCTGTTCCTGGAGGCACACCAACAGTACATATTTTGAATGTCTCCCTTATCTGATCCATTAACTTCAGGTTTTGGAGTCTCTTCTAATCTTCTGATGAGATGATTCAGGTGTGTTTGATTAGGGAGAGGTTGAAAATGTGTACTGTTGGTGTGCCTTCAGGAATAGGGTTGAGAAACACTGCATTAGTTTATGTAATTTGGCTAAACCCCAGTTATGAAAGTGAAATGATAAGCATTAAAAACATAATCAGTTCTAAGAGAAAATGGATGAGGGAAAACTAGATAAAAACACTGACGAACATAAATAAAAGAACAAATAATCAAAGAGCAGATTAAGACACATTTAGGACAAAGATCACTAGAGATGTAAGAGAACTTTGACATTTTACCCTGCCAAACGCTTCTCGATAAGAAGGTAGGCCCGTTACTGGAAAACAGCTGAATTATGCTGCTGCTACTGGAAAAATGCAGTTCGTGTCCGGGTTTAAAAGTGCACGTCTGTCGTGAGCCATATTGTAACTGTGTGTGTATGTGTGCGCAGTGGCATAGTGTCTCCCCAGCATGTCAGTCCTATTGATCGAGCTCATTTAGGGCCACAGACTGTGGAACAGCATGTGCCCTGGGATCTGGACCGTCTCCTTGCAATTCTCTCCACACACGCATGATTGTGCCTGGTCATGGCTAACACACACACACACACATTCACAGAGCCTGGGAAGCCCAATCCCGTCTCAATCACCATTCCAGTAACAAACACCAACGGTCACCAGCATTTACAGCAGACCTTTGCTGTCTCCCGCCGGAAAATACAGATGATGGGGTGTTAGTAGATTGAAAACTGGCCACGTTGAAGCCCATTGATTTGCCTCGGCGCTGGAAGGCAAGAGCAAGTCCTGGGGAAGAGATTAGGGGTCTTACCAATGAACTACTTATCACAAATGTCTTCAAGCGTCACATATTACATGCCATTAAGCCCATGGCTGGATAATTTGCCATTGTCAGGAGGAAGAATCAGGATGAGAGAGGTTTGTTGGACGTCGTAAGCCGAGAGGAAATTTCATTTGCATAGTTTGGTCAGGCATGATGCGCGACCACTGAATCGCTGCGTGAAATAGAAATAGCACCAGACGTCCAGCTAATCTTCAGCCTCCCTGGGTTTGTCATTAATATTCCAGTCTTTTATCTTTCAGTTGTATGATTTATGTTTTGAAAATCATACAAGATTGGAAATTACAGAAATGGATTTTTCCATTTAGTGGGTGGCTTCAAGTGGAATAATTGACATTTAAAATGTAGTGGGGAGGTTTTTGTGTGTGCGTGTGTTTTGGATGGAAGCTGTTTGAAATTTATGATGTTTGATTGTCATTTTTATGATGCCAGAGAGCACTGAAAGGAAAAGTGTACTGTTTTTTAGTGTGGGAGTACAATTGTTAGGAGAAATCTATCTTCTGGTGGAGGCCTTGAACACACTGACATGTGCTGACAGTAGCATGTTTTACAGTGACATGAAATACTGTCATAGGTTGTAAGGTAGAAACTCCCATGAGTTCTTGTGACTGAAGCCACGCCGTATAGAAAGTGAGTGATGGAAAAGGCTGATCGTGAACTATTCCCTTTAGGAAGTGATTCGTTTTTTAAATATGTCATATGTGGTTGTTCACTAGGTTGTTGGTATTGTATCTAAAGTAGCCTTATTATTGTGCAAAAAATGTGAAAATTAAATATCAAATCAGTACGTTTTGTTCAGCGCATTTGGCTCCTTAGCAGAAAAGTAGGCCATAAGGAAGATCTATAAGTTTTTAGTATTCACTCGAGATGAGATGGCTATGAAACCCAAACTTTTTTTATTAGTCTGCTTTTATTAGATGGCCTTTTTCATATGTGAGCACTTTCTACAGACTATTTTAAGATATTTTCTTTAGTGTAAATGATCGAAGGGCAGTTTTGGCTGTATTTAAAATTTGATGAAAATATTAAATATATTAATCATATTATATTCCCTAACAGAATGAATTTACACTACTGCTTCAAAGATTTTCTTTAAAGATATATATACTTTTATTCTGCAAGGATGCATTACTTTATTCAAAATGGAGGAGTAAGAGTTCAAATAATGTTTTTAAAATGCTTTCTGTTTTAAGTATTGATAGTATTGCTAATAACAAGAAATGTTTCTTGAGCATCAGATCATAATTGCTGAGATAATGATGCCAAAAATGTTGCTTTATCATCACTGTAGGAACTTTATTGTAATTACAGTATAGGGCTGGGCAGCTAGGGCTGCACGATACTGGAAGAATATGCAATATGCGACCTTCTTGCTGTGAGGCGAACGTGCTACCCACTGCGCCACCACGTCGCCCTCGCTAAACAAATGCTCATTTCATTAGCTATGTCTTTAAATCATTTATTTATTTTACAATCTAATTCTTTCTAATTCTAATAAAAAATGTAAAAAAAATAAAAAAAAAACCTGCCAAGGGGCAAACGTTAGTCTTTAAGACACTATGAATATGTGAAAAAACATCATATATCCTGACTCTGATTAGGTGTTGTCATTTTCTTCCCTCAGCTACGGGCTCACCATTGGGCCGCTGGCAGTCAATAGCAGAACAGCAACTAGAACAGGGAGGTGGGGCTAAAGATAGTAAGTCTTCATCTGATTGATCAAATATAGATAAACTAGTCAGCTAGTCTGCTAAGCTTCTTTTTTGAAAAGAGACCCAACTTTAAACATTCCTTTTAATCTTTCCAATCTTTTTAAGTTGGAATTTAAATTTTCAGGTTAACAAGATTGAATAACAGGTCACAGGAAATAAGTGCTAAACAACCAGGGTGCAATTTGTACACCCACCACAACAGCATGATGAGAAAGTTGTAAGCTTGAAACGACTGTTTACATTTTGCTTTTTATTTAGAAATATTTTTTGTTAGACCTGTATAATTTCTGAAAAGGGTTTGACCTGTAAATGACCTGTAAAGAAGGTTTGTTCTTTTAAACCTGTGTAGCTTGCGTAAATTGTTTCTTTATATTTAATTAATATTGTTTTATATTAAAGGTCTGTTAAAATAAGAAAATTTATATGTTAAAATTAATTAATATGAATGAGGACATTATTGAGTATATAATATTTGAAAAAATAGCTAAAATTAAAAATAAGGACATGTACAATTATATATACAGTTGAAGTCAAAATGATTAGCCTTCCTCTGATTTATAATTTTTTTGCTCTGTTTTCAAACAGAGCATGGAATTTTTCACAGTATTTCCTATAATATTTTTTCTTCTGGACAAAGTCTGATTTGTATTATTTTAACTAGAATAAAAGCAGTTTTTATTTTTTTTTTTCAAACCATTTTAAGGTCAATATTATTAGCTCCCTAAAGCAATATTTGTTTCTGATTGTCTAGAAAACAAACCAGTGTTGTACAATGATTTTCCTAATTACCCTAACTTCCCTAATTAACCTAGTTAAGGCTTTAAATTGCACTTTAAGCTGTAATACTAGTATCCTGAAAAATATCTAGTAAAATATTATGTACTGTCATCAGGGCAATGATAAAATAAATCGGTTATTAGAATGTAGTTATTAAAAATTATGAAATAAAGAAATGTGTTAAACAGTTAAATCTTCCTCCAGTTAAACAGAAATTGGGGAAAATATATACAGGGGGCTAATAATTCAGGAGGGCTAATAATTCTGACTGCAACTGTATTTTTCATTATATTTCTAAACATAATAGTTTTAATAACTCATTTCTAATAACTGATTTATTTTATCTTTGCCATGATGACAGGACAGAATATTTTACTGGATATTTTTCAAGACACTTCTATACAGCTTAAAGTGACATTTAAAGGCTTAACTAGATTAATTAGGTTAACTAGGCAGGTTAGGGTTATTAATTAAGCTTAATTAAGCTAAAAAAAATTGCTTAAAGGGGCTAATAATTTGCTTTTATTCTTGCCAAAATAAAACAAATAAGACTTTCTCCAGAAGAAAAAATATTATCAGACATACTGTAAAAATTACTGTTGTTCTGCTCTGTTAAACATCATTTGGGAAATATTTAAAAAAGAAAAAAATTCAAAGGGGGGCTAATAATTCTGACTTCAACCGTATACAGTATATTATTACTTTATTGACTTCAAGGAAAAGATAATAATATACAGTATATCATGATATATATTGTTATCAGGATATAAGATTACTTTTATCGTGATAAGAGATTTCTGTCATATCACTCATCCCTATTCCAAACCACAAACTTTTAGTAGGAATTAGGTGTATTTGATTGTAACTCTCTTGAAATGGCATCCGTAAAATCAAATGTTAAAAAGGGAAACGTCTCCATGGGCAAACACAGCTAAATGATAGCTTGTGGAGTCAACGGGAGGATTGATGAGGTCCACTCCAATGAAATTACGTGCGAGTAACTCTAGCCCTGATTTACGTGCGCTGCATTTGCACAAGCTTTTTCATTAGAGCTTGCAGATGTGCAGGACACACACACACACACACACACACACACACACACAAAAGCCTCAGCCGTCAATTCAACACAGACAGAAGCATCACAACACACTCTGCATCTTCTGAGCGCAATGGTATGACTGGCTGTGTGAAAGTACACATCTGTCTGTCTGTTGTGTTGAGTTTTGTGCCCATTGCACACCTAATCCTTAGCAGCAGGATTAACGGTGCGCTGTGATGTGTGCTGCGTTAAGATAAGGACATGTTCACTGTCAAAGGAGATGCTAATTTTGGGCACTTTTGTAAGGCAGAGCTCTCAGCATGTTTTATTTTTGTATCGGAATGAACGGTGCTGCCTTTATGCTGATAATGTCATGCCACAAATTAAGCTGAAGACATTCATTCATTAGCTTTTTTTGGGAGTGGGGGAGTGTTCCAATAATAACTCTTTTAAAACTTGTGCATTTATTTGTTTTCTTGCAAATAATCTTGCAGAAAACTTTAGTAAGATACTTATTTGTGACTCTGGGTAGAGTTGCATCAGCTGATTGTAGGTTCTTTTTAAACTGGAACTAGTCCACACTAGGGGCTTAATAACTACTAGCTAGTTTGTAACTAAATTTGTTCTTACTTCGGTTGCACCACATGTTCTTAGGGCAAACCGTAGTTAGTAGGTCGTAAGCTCTTCGTAAAGTCATGCGTGGTCGCACTGAATGACGTAATATCCAATAAAAAGTATTTAAATCGTTAAACTGCTTTAAAATTCTGCAACTAATCAGTGGTGTAAAGTAACAAATTACAAATACTCAAATTATTGTAATCGAGTAGTTTTTCTTAGGAATTGTACTTTACTAAGTAGTTTTAAAAATGTGTACTTTTACTTTCCCTTGATTGGATTTTTAGTGCTGTATTGATACTTTTATTCCACTACTTTTCTTCAACCTGCAGTCACTTAATTTTTTTTCTTGTTATATAGGGATTAGAAAAATCAATCCTGTAATTCCTGTCTAATCAAATCGCACATACAAGGTAAATCGCCTCATAAGGAACTACCTCAAGACATGGGCGATTTATAATTGCAGCAAACTGTTTGAAAGCAATAAAATTGTCCAAGAAGATGTCAAAAATCTTACACGCATTGACCCAGAGATTGTTTAGATGCATGTCACTGATGAAAAAGTGACGGATGTTTGCTGTATAAGGACTGAAATGGCACCCAGCAGGCACAAGATGTCAACATGACACCAGATTGACATTGTACCCTACGTCATCGGGACATTGCATTTTGTTTGGAAATAAAAAAAATTGGGTTTACATCAGAACCCAACGTCAGGCCGACGTCAATGTCCAACCTAAAATCAACCAAATATCAGTACCTAATGATGTTACAGCTTGACGTTGTGTGGACGTCTATCAGATGTTGGATTTTGGTTGCCAAACCTGATGAATAAATGTCAGTATTTGATGTCAACATTGGTTTCAGATGTTGGCTCATCGTTGGATTTTTATAGCACATTAAATTAAAGTTAGTCACTAATAACAGACAACGCACACATCTACATCGCGAACCGTGAATGCACACGAAATTGAATGCACACATAATTTTCAAAACATTAAAGTGGATTTTTTTATATCCTACTCATGAAAGAGAAAAGAGCAGGGAGGAAAACTCAATCATGAAGAAATTCTCGTTTTAATTGATAGATACAATAAACACAAAAATCTCCTTGAAAGAAAATTAAACTTCTTTCATAAACTGAAACAGTTTCAAAAACGACAGGAAATATAGCCCACAGTCGGAGCAGACCACTCATCTGTGTCTGTAATCTTCAGCAGCACATGTAACCTCTGTTAGAGAGCAATTCCATCTTTGAGTTCATGATAGTCCAAAAGGTGAAGATAATAGTTAAACAAGACAGTTTGTTCACGTTTGCTGAAAAAAATAATGTTTTTTCCGGCTTCTCCTTTTTTTCGCGTTTCACTCTCGCGTTTGTCAGTATCTGACAGGATTGGGTTTCAAAAGCACATCAATAGGCACATGTTACTATCACTAGCTCAAGAAGTTTGTTATTTCAGATATAAAGTTAGACGCGTGGCTCACGCATGCAAGAAAGCGAAATCGCTCGCTCTTCAGACTGGCTCATAAAAACCACGCCGCACAGGGTAAATCTGCTCTTCTTTTTGGCATTGTGGCTGTTCATAAAGGCGACGACAAGGTTTGTTTGAGCCCGGATCGACCATGGCTCATTATTATATGTATATGTCATTCCGCTGTGTATTTCAAACATGGCGGGTTTTTGTTATCTTTCTTGCTTGTTGTGTAAGCGAGTGACGTATCTCTGTAAACCAATAGTGTTCAGCCGTCTAGCTCCACCTTTTGGTACCCTTTCTCGTGTTTGGTACCCTTTCAAAAGGGTGCTGAAAAAGTACCGCACCACTCCGTGGAAAGGGGCCATAAGAGTCCCTGGTAACCCGGACCTATTAAAGAGTTGCACTGTTATTTGTGGATAATTTACATCGCTCTACCTTTCATTGTATTTGTATTGCCTCACACAATCGTTACATATATTTCTATATGATGTAAAAGTAATCAAAACAATTGACAACAACACAGTGTTGCTTCTTTTTCCTCTAACAACAGCACGGCGAATAACAGTAAATCTATTTACTATTATTATTATTATTTTTATTAATATTATTATTTATTACTGATTGATTTATTTTCTTGTTGATTTTTAATTTGTTTATTTTTTCATCTTATTTTGTGTTAATAAGATGATAAAATAAACAAAAAATATCATAATTAATAATATAATTAATTTATTTTGGAAAACCTGATGTGGCCCAGCCTCACCCAGACTCTGCCTCCAGCGGCCCCCATGAAAATTGAGTTTGAGACCCCTGATTTAATTGATGCGCACGCTTTTGGTTTCACTTAGTAATGTTTGAACAATTTCCTGAAAAATCTGTAATACACTTCAAAAATGTTTCGCTCATATGAAGTCGTGAGGTTCCATTACAGTAATAGTGGCACACATTACCAAAGATTTATTTTTGGAAAAAAAACGGTACTGTGTTAGCCACTTTTTGTTCTCAATGAGTATAGTTTTTTGTTAATATTTTAATAAGCACTTAACATTTTTTCCACAGCCTTCTCTGCTCATAATTACCAATAATAGACGGTGCTGTATTATAGTAGATGAAAACACATTAATCAAGCGATATATTTGTTATGACATTTGTCATGAAGAAGAACTACAACATGTTGGTATTTTCATATAACATATGGCAATTTTGAAGGATTACCACATTAGTGTACTCCTGAAATGACACCCTAGTAAACCCCTATTCCTCATAAAACCATTAGGAAAAACAAAAATGCTCCATTACTTAAAGAATATCTGTTCAGAGAATACGAGTTCCACTGCATATGTCCCGTCACTGCAGCACAGCCAGTCTGACACAGTATGGAAATGTGTGTAATATTTTCCCCATCTTCTGTCACAAGCAGACATGCTTTATTTGAGGTGTGTGGCGGGTCCGTCCGCGGGGTGTTTTCCTGCAGGTGATGGATGTGTTTGCAGCTGTGCCGGTGCTGAAGTTTTAAAGCAGTAATTTTGTTTAATGACTCACTGCACTGCAGCGAGAGGTGATGCAGCTCTTTATATTGAAGCCGCGGCCTGAGAGTAGCTTTCCTGCAGCCAGAGCCCATGACAAACGGCTCTCTTTAGCTATGTGGAGTGTTGTACCTGTCCGCCAGCACCCAGAGACATGAGCTACAACCCTTGATTTCCTACCAAAGCCCTGTGAGACATGCCGTGATCAGTGCAGTTCAGTTCCCTAGGTGTTTTCCAGCGAGCCGCACCAGGAAAATGCTCTGGAGGAGGGAGGAACTCGCTGCCAATGAATTGCGCCCACTGTTTATTTGCGTGTTCTGTCTGCATTGTTTCAGCACTCGATTCACTTAAGGAATTATGCAAATCCTGTAATACACAAACACACCCACAAAAACATGATTCAGTTCCTCATTTTCGAAGGGGGTTTTTTGAGCGTTCGGTTGTGTGGGAGGCTTTTAACACGATCCTGTTTATGAAACTGGGATCTGAATTTGCTGTTTAAAATTCTTACAAAAAATAAATAAACATATATATATATATGGATAAGAAAATGATGTTGTACACATCACTGTTTTTGTTTATTAAGCGCAAAGATTTGTTTCAAAACTATTTCCAAATTCAGTTCTAATTTCCAGCAAACGATTAAATGAACAATAATAACAAAGTGTTGTAAAAAAACAAGAGTTATATCCAAACACACATGCTATGTCCCATATGGTCCAAAACCTGACAGGTGGTCAAATCTAAGCTTGTTTTAAATAAAACAAATATAAATATGCATATAATTAATAATAATAATAATAATAATAAAAACATTATACAAGAGCAAGTTGTCATGAATAAACTAAAAAAGGTATTTGTAAAGATATTCGCGTATTGTTGTACATCCTGTGTGTATTAAGCAATGTGTGAGCGAGGTGCACAACTAACGTGCTCTGCGCTTGGATTTTATACCTGCTTTCAGCTGGTCTATTGCGCAGTCCATTTTAGTTCCTGAAAATAGCAACACGCTAACAATGCGCCTTAACACTCCTCTTTTCTAGACCAAAACACCCATAAGTCCACAAAGCGGCGAAAATGGATTTGATATCTAAACAATGTGGCGGAAAACGGGAAAATTAAGGTCGCATTGGTCTGAAAATAGCAACACGTTGGGGAAAACACATCTTGCGCCTTATTGTGCCAGGTGTATGATAGGGCCCCAAGATTTTGTATGTGCTTTTCTTAGCTTGAATTTGTACATTTATTATTATCTTTTTTTAAGAAACGTTGCAATGATTACCTGTGAAATTTCAACAGTTTTGGATTGCCACATATTTTATTTGAAATTTAAACAGGCTTACAGGGAGTTGTTACATTTCTATAGTTAACAATTTAGTTAACCTAATGATACACGATAACTCTACACCCTTTACAGTATGGTAACACTTTAAAATACTGGTCCAGTAATATGCATTATAAATTATTAGTTGCCGATGCAGTAATCGTTAATTAATGGTTTAGTCCTTTATGAGTTGGTAACATTAACTTCTGCAGTTACTATTACATCTGTAATACTATCAATCACATCATTTTGTAACACTTTAGTTTAAGTACCAATTGCCACCATGAACTACAGTACTTGCATATTATCTATTATTAATAAAATAACTGTTTATTTGTCTTGTAAGGGTGTCATGATGGCACAGTTGGTAGCACGATTGTCTCACAGCAAGAAGGTTGCTGGTTTGAGGCAGCAAAAGGGGATGTCTTTGTAAAGTATGATTTTATACTACATCCTTAATCCTGCCCAATATCTAAACCCAACAACTATCTTACTAACTATTAATAAGCAGGAAATTAATAGTTTTTAAGAGCTAAATATCTTAATAATTGTTCTGTTAATTGCCATAATTGTATCTTAGAAATAAAATATGACTTATTATTTTTCTGGTGGTTAGAAAAAGTTTCTAAAAATTACATAATTTTGTGAGTTCAGCTCTCATGTCCCTATTGCATATGCTGTATATGATTTTTGACAATGCTAAGGAATTATGTTGAAGTAAATTTGTGTACGTTTGACATACAAGCAGTGCCCCATGTATTTTCTGGGTCATTCAGTCTCCCTCTGGCCCTATTATCCAGTGAAACCATCTTAGTTCTTGTTGAAATGATCTTGTTGTGTTTTAAATGCTTCAATAATCTGGATGTGACCGTGTGATTTATGGCCGACAGAAGCAGGCCTCCCTCATGCATCTGACGCCTTTTGTGCTTTCAGTTTTCAACGCACTCTATTCGCTGCTGCACTCCTTAATGTTTGCCTCTGCTGCTGCGGCAAAACACGTCAATCTTGTTTCAAGATGCCTAGTGGCCCCGATTTAATTTACACCCTTGAATGGATGGACCTCTTTTGACAGAGCTTGTTTGAAAGCAAATCACTGTCATACAGTTGCTGCTATTTTAGGAGCAAGCCTTTGCATTCGGTCACAAGAAAAAACAGAAACGTATTGAAGTTTGTCATAAAGATGGAAAAAGAGTTCATTCTTGTAAGAGAACAAGAAGAAAAGAATAACATAATAGTGGGTATTAATAATAACAGAGTACATTTATAATGGAGAATGTCTTTTCTATTATGGTATTTGTTAAGCAGTAACCCACTAGTTTTTCCATGAACTCCAGGAGGCACTTAAACTAGTTTTAGAGAGTGTTTGGTAATAATAAACCTACACTATAAAACAGAAATTATAAAATTTTATGATTTCTGAAAGATGGACCCTTTTCAAGATGCATTGTTATGATGCATTTAACGGCCATCTGCATCTTAAATCCTTGAAAGTATTTATTATTAAACTTTTTAAAAATGTATGTATATTTATATGTATTTATGCACACTACCTGACAAAAGTCTTGTTGTCGATTTCAGTTGTAAGAGCAACAAATAATAACTTGCATTATTTTGAGCTACTTTCATAATGTTCTGCGGGTTGCCAAAATGTTTCCTTCTCATGAATACAAAAATTAAAACTGAATCATGTCTTAATAGCCATTGATCCTGGAATGAATATCTGGCAACCTGCTGCAAGTGAGCGAGTACTGTAAAAACTGTTTGACAGGAAGTCACATATTACAAAATGCAGGGCATAAGACTGAATCGTGTCTCAATGGACATTGATGCCAGAATGCATTTCTGACAACCCAAATAACGTTGCAAGTGAGCGAATACTGTAAAAACCATTTGACAGCAAGTCACATAATACAAAAAAAGCTAAGCGTCAGTTACACCCATATCTGAGAAAGGTACAGTGCATCCGGGAAGTATTCATAGCGCTTCACTTTTTCCACATTTTTTTGTGTTACAGCCTTATTACAAGATGGATTAAATTCATTTATTTCGTCAAAATTCTACACACAATACCCCATAATGACAATGTGAAAAAAAAGGGTTTTTGAAATTGTTGCAAATTTATTAAAAATAAAAAACCTGAAAAATCACATAAGTATTCACAGCCTTTGCTCAATGATGCATCTTTGGCAGCAATTACAGCCTCAAGTCTTTTTGAATATGATGCCTCAAGCCTGGCACCCCTGAATTTGGGAATTTTTGACCATTTCTCTTTGCGGTACCTCTCAATCTCTATCAGGTTGGATGGGAAGCGATGGTGTACAGCCATTTTCAGATCTCTCCAGAGATGTTCAGTAGGATTTAGGTCTGGGCTCTGGCCAACAGAGTTGTTGTAAAGCCACTCCATTGATATTTTAGCGGTGTGCTTTGGGTCATTGTCCTGCTGAAAGATGAACCGCTGCCCCAGTTTGAGGTTAAGAGCACTCTGAAGCAGGTTTTCATTCAGGATGTCTCTGTACATTGCTGCATTCATCTTTCCCTCCATCCTGACTGGTCTTCCAGTTCCTGCTGCTGAAAACATCCCCACAGCATGATGCTGCCACCACCATGCTTCACTATAGAAATGGTATTAGCCTGGCGATGAGCAGTGACTGGTTTTCTCCAAATTTAACGCCTGGCATTCATTCCAAAGACTTCAATTTTAGTCTCATCAGACCAGAGAATTTTGTTTCTTATGGTCTGAGAGTCCTTCAAATGCCTTTTGGCAAATTCCAAGCAGGGAGTGGCTTCCTTTTGGCCACTCTACCATACAGGCCTGATTGGTGGATTGCTGCACAGCTGGTTGTTCTTCTGTAAGGTTCTCCTCTTTCCACAGAAGAACGCTGGAGCTCAAACAGAGTGACCATCGGGTTATTAATCACCTCCCTGACTAAGGCTCTTCTCCCCCGATCACTCAGCTTAGATGGTCAGCCAGCTCTAGGAGTCCTGGTGGTTTCAAACATATTCCACTTATGGATGATGGAGGCCACTGTGCTCATTGGAACTTTCAGAGCAGCAGAAACTTTTCTGTAATCTTTCCCAGCCTTGTGCCTCAAGACAATCCTGTCTCAGAGGTCTACAGACAATTCCTTTGTCTTCATGCTTGGTTTGTGCTTTGACATGCACTGTCAACCCTGGGACCTTATATAGACAGGTGTACACCTTTTCAAATCATGTCCAGTCAACTAAATTTACCACAGGTGAACTCCAGTTAAGCTGCTGAAACATCTCAAGAATGATCAGTAGAAACTGAATGTACCTGAGCTCAATTTAGAGCTTCATGGAAAAGGCTGTGAATACTCATATCCATGTGATTTTTCAGGTTTTTTATTTTTAATACATTTGCAACAATTAAAAAAAATATTTTTTCACGTTTTCATTATGGGCTATTGTGTGTAGAATTTTTCAGGAAATAAATTAATATAATCCATTTTGGAATAAGGCTACAACATAAAAAAAGTGAAGTGAAGTGCTGTGAATACTTTCCGGATGCACTGTACGTAGAAGTGTTTTTTGGTGTTTAAAACGTCTGTCAGTACTTAATGTATACAGTATCTACAATCTGTTTCTATATATCTGGTAACATTTCCCTTTTGTGGAAATCCAGCCATTGATTCAGATTGAACAAGTAAAAAATGGGATACTTTTCATTCCTTTTGGCTGGGTTTTGAGTTGTCAATGGGCTGGAAATTTAGTGTTGCTCATCAACATGTTATATACATTATATACATACACATTTTGTCAGGTGTTTGGACTGTTAAGAGAGATATTTAACACAAAGGTTAGGGGTTTTAACCCAGTGTTATCATTGTTCTAAACACTGCTCCTAACCCCAGGTATATGAGCATTTAACATGTGTAAATTAGAAGTTTAGTTTGCACTGCTTTTTACCTGGGGTTATGCTCCATAGCCTGCATTGCAATGCCGATCATGTGCAGTAAAAACATGATATGTGATATGTGATGACAAACAATTGACCAACAAACTTGTGCTTCAGATTTGTGCATTTACTAACTCCTTTCTATGTTTTGAAAAGCCAAACAGTGCTGATGGATTGGTCATTTTGCGTTGAAAACAGAAATATGGTTCCATAGAACTTATTTATGCATTATATGTAAAATGATCTATTTTGTCTCTATAGAAGGTATATGGCTTAAGTAACTACAATAAACCTCTATAAACAGTTTTACAAGCCCATTTAGAACCCTAATATTTACAAGGATTTTAAATCAAGCTATTTAGTGGATTACAAAATACAGATTTTAAACTGGGGAGTTCATTTGAGTTCTGAACTTATACTGTTGTTGCTTATACTGTATATGTAAATATGAAAAGCATTTTTATTCTCTATTTCATAACCTCTTTAACCACACTTTTTTATTGAAATAACTTATAACCTTATATTAATGGACATTTGGATAGTAAATAATTTAACCATAAATAAAATTCAGCGTAAAAAGAAACTTTTTCAGAGTTTTGTGTTCATGAAGGTCGGTTTCCCTGATGAGTTTGCGGAGGTGCAGAAGACAACAAAAGCTTGATCTAGGCAGACACGTAGTAGTTTACTTGTGTTTTGTCTCTTTGTCCTCTTTCATTAGAGACCTTTAGAACTGAGCACATTTTCTCTCTGCCCTTGACCAGCAGCTTGATGGCACTCCATTTGTGTTGTGGTGATTCATTCACGACCCACACTGAAGAAATTGCCATGTCATCCTGAGAAAGAAGAGTCTGTTTTCAGTTTAGAAGTATACTAAGTATAAGTATTTATCTAATCACTAAAAGTCAGTAATTCTTAAAGGTGCAGTAGGGGATCTGCCAAAATTTTAGCATAATATCTTTAAAAACACAGGTTCTCCTGAAATCACGAAGGCGCACCTTAAAGATGACTGTAGACAACCCACTAGATCGGGGGGCCCAAACTGTTTCTTATGAGGGGCCAAAATCCAAGCTTAAGTGAGATCTGTGGGCCGAAAGTAAATATAGCAAATTGTATTACATCAAAGTTACCATGGGTAATTTCCTAATTTATTTCATAATATCTACAAATAAATAGAAAAAATTACTTCAACTGTATTTACTAATGCATTCTATTTTTTTGAAAATGTATATTAGTTTAATGAACTTATTACAATAAAACTATTAAAAACATCCATTTATAAAACAATGGAGTTCAATGCCGAATACACTAGTCATGCTAAACCTGCCTTTGCCTTGATTTGCATGCTGATGTCTTCTGCTTTGTCCCCTCTCCGCTAAGTGACAGTATGTAATTTTAAAAAAATCTGATTCATTTACAACATTTAGTTGAAATATTTAATTTCAGTTTGCTTTTTTTGTAGCTCAACAATAAAACGAACAATCAAACAAAAGGTTACATTAAAAATAGAAATGAGACTCTCTGTTAAAAGCATTCCCCAACCCTTCCCATACATTTTCCTTCTAGCGGGCCAAATAAAAGGATACAAAGGGCCAACTTTGGCCCGCGAGCCCTAGTTTGGGCATCTCTGCACTAGATCATGTCATTCACCATTTAGAAAGCTTTAGTACTTTATAATACTACAATGCCGAATGAAAAACTATATTAAATCTAGCAAGCAAAACTTATGTAATATTTCATGAATGCAAGGATCGCTGGTCTCACTCTCTCACACGCTTTGTCCTAAAGCGACTACTATATGCTTAGTGGTTGGCCAGCGGGGTGCAGGACTTACAATTATTACTAAGCCATGCTCACGTGTTTACTCAGACTGAATATTTTGAGTAGCATAGTAAACAATATAGGGAGCGTGTCACAGGCTGTCATTGTTCAAAAATGAACCAAAGTGAATATAAAACCAACTTCAGCTCAGTAAAGCAGGCTAGGCAGAATAGCGCTATTTACTTATGTTTTGTTGTTAAACTAAATAAAAATGTACATTATCGATGCTTTGCAAAGGTACCTCATGAAATTGAAAATATTCACGTCAATCTTTCACCGGAAGATTTCAGTGGCTGAACAACACTTCTGTGCATATAACCCATTCGTAAAACAACACTACTGTAATTACAGTTTACTGTAATCATTACTATTGGAATGTGAAGAGACTTTCAACCAGCACAACAAAAATGTTTCTGAAAACAATCACCTACTCCGCATGATGAACTCTTTAGTCTTACAGCTCATAAGAAACTGTCCAGTATCACTTAATTGGCAAAAAACAAGAAATATGCTTATATGCTAGTGATATTGTGATTTATATAATATTGCATCAATGAAACTCATTTCTTTTTTATTGTCTATGGGTATAACTGTACACAAAATTGATAGTTCAGTAAATACTTTGGAAGTTACAAATGATAGGATATTACTAATACAGTAGATTTAGTTATATGTTGTTGTATATATGTTTTTGTCCTAAAATAAAATACAACTGTCCTGTTTGGAAATCACAGAGCTAAATAAATGAACCTCCATTAGCCTGGAAAGTACTATTCCATTTGTGTTTGCGAAGATGAAGTGAAACTTTGTTTATCATCCGTTGGCACTCTTACAATTATTTGCAGACTTTGAAATAATAAATGGCACTCACTTCATGAATCTAATTAATCTTTTTAATTGGCAAACGCTAAAGAATTGCTCAAGCAGTGATAGTGTTGGTCGTGAGATGGCAGGGTCAGCAATTAATCACAAATTTAATTCCTCGTACAGTGATTTTGTTGATCTATATAATTTGGTAAGAAGTGACTCATGTTCACGCTAAAATGTCTGAATATTCATTTCTAACTAACTTTGCATTTAGTAGTTTATGTTCTGATTGTCAATTAGCAGCTGCTTTTTATTCCGAGCAGCTTCCTGTTATTGTTTTGACAGCTTTTCAGAGCAATCTTAAATGTACTTGATAATAAAAAGCAATATTTGAGATATTAAAATCCTTTCTATAATTATATGTTATTGAGCATACGGTGTTTGTATCTTCAACTACAATCTACCCTCCTCAACTGCAGCCGAATTCACACACACTAATGGACTCGTTCTGTCTCTTAATAAAACTAAAAGCAGAAAAAGCCAGTCCATCTGACTCATTATACTGGCGTAATCCTTTATGGTTAATTAGGTTTTTCTCTGTGTCTGTCGGGTCAATGAAAATTTATGATTTTGTAGAAAGAGGTAAGAGAGTAGTTTTTGTGACACATTCTCGACAGCGACAGAGTGGGTAGAGATGAGTCGTGATGTCCTTGATGCTGAGTGAAATATTTATTGGATGGATGAAAGTCAAATGTATTAATATGTTCAAAGCCAACAGTGTGCACACACATTACATCTGGTGTATGAGCAAGAGTAATCATGAAAGGCTTATTATTCCATAACTCGCTTTTAGTGGTTGATCATTTGAAAAGCTTGAGGCCTATCTATCTATCTATCTATCTATCTATCTATCTATCTATCTATCTATCTATCTATCTATCTATCTATCTATCTATCTATCTATCTATCTATCTATCTATCTATCTATCTATCTATCTGTCTGTCTATCTGTCTGTCTGTCTGTCTGTCTGTCTGTCTGTCTGTCTGTCTGTCTGTCTGTCTGTCTATCTATCCTTCTATCTATCTATCTATCTATCTATCTATCTATCTATCTATCTATCTATCTATCTATCCATCCATCCATCCATCCATCCATCCATCCATCCATCCATCCATCCATCCATCCATCCATCCATCCATCCATCCATCCATCCATCCATCCATCCATCCATCCATCCATCCATCCATCCATCCATCAAAAAATCTATTTTTGTTTTTCATGCTTTTTCTTGACTAATAAATAGTCAACATGAGCCATTCTGCAATAGAAATATGTTCAGTGCTTCCCACAGGTTTTAAATATACTTGCGGTGGTAGCCGGATTGAAACACACCTTTTACCCATGGCACATGGTTACCTACATCCGACAAAAAAGTGCTTTTTAACATTATTTTTATTTATTAAACACTGTTTCTTTTCAATATGTAATATATCAACATCATCAAATAAAATATTACAAAAAATATTATAAAAAATACACAGTAAATTAGAAATAAATGACAAATTATTAAATAAAAACATCTATGGAACAAAAATCTCTCAAAAGTATAATAAATACAAGAATAAAAAGCGTAGATCATTTAAATAAGGCAAATGAGTTAATTAAGCATTTCTAACGGTGTCGTTTTGCAGCCAGTTTAGATGTAATTTCGTCCTCTGAGTAAATAGAAAAGTTTATCTGAGTCGTTTAGATCAAAGAATTAATTATATAATGTTTCTCTCAGTTTTGTGGTTGTGTATTCACTGTCAGCGGCGAATAAAATAAAAATGTAATGCAAAAACACATATAATTAACGACAGCTATAAAAAGTGAAACCAAAAGCTGAATCCCAGACATTTTAGGAGATTTAAAACCCCGGCCGGACGCATTTTTAAGTCCCAAAAAGGCACATCTCTAAGGGTCTCTGCAAAGCACGTAAGATTGTCTGTGGGAGTGTTGACAGTTCTTGCGCACACACAGCGAGAAGTAGGAAATGTGTAGAGTGAGAGAAGATTTTTCACTAGTTAATCGATCGCGGACGTTTGGCAGATACAATAAAAAGGGGCAACACGTTGTCGCAGTGGGTAGCACAATTGCCTCACAGCAAGAATTTCTGGCAATTTGGCATTTCTGTGTGGAGTTTGCATGTTCTCCTCGTGTTGGCGTGGGTCTCCTCCAGGTGCTCCGGTTTTCCCCACAAGTCCAAAAACATGTGGTATATGTGAATTGGGTAAGCTAAATTGTCTGTAGTGTATGTGTGTGAATGAGTGTGTATGGATGTTTCTCAGTGATGGTTTGCAGCTGGAAGGGCATCCGCTGTGTAAAACATATGCTGGATAAGTTGGTGGTTTATTCCACTGTGGCAACCCCAAATTAATAAAGGGACTAAGCTGAAGAAAAATAAATGAATGACACCAAATATACTTGGGCGGCCGTTAATATACCTGGGCGGCCCACCCATGTAAAGTCTATGTGTGGGAAGCACTGATGTTTTTAATGAATTTAAATAGTGCTGCAGCTAGGATGGCAAAAACTGAAGTATTTCTCTGCTGTTTCCACAAGATTTACCTGTGGGTTTTTAAAATTTGTGTTTTCAATTAACTGGTAAAACATGGTCTGTGATGAGCATTAATTGATGGATGTTTTGCTCTGCAAAGGCAATTAAACAAATCTATACAGCCAATTTTGAAGCCGTTATGTGCAAAATTGTATTTGTAAAATATAAACAAGATGTTTATGTTTGTTGGACAGCACAGTGTCCATAAATCATTTACCACCGAACATATTAAAAACAACTTTGAATGGCACCAATAGCCTATAGTGGTAAAGTGCATCGACTTATAGCACTGAGGTGCTCACAGTGACCCAAGTTCAATTCTCAGCTTGGGTTTCTTTGTTGATCCTTTCCCCCTCTCTGCTCCCTACAATTTCCTATGAAAACTCTTTAATAACTGTTACATCAATTTAAAGCACGGGTGCCCAAAGTTTTTCTTATAACGGTCCAAAAACCAACCTTGATTGAGGGCTGTGGGCTGAATATATATATATATATATATATATATATATATATATATATATATATATATATATATATATATATATATGCACACCAAACCGTATTACATTAAATTTGCTATGGGTAATTTCCTAATTTATTTATTTTATTTTATTTTTATTTATTTTAATTTTTAAAAATGACTAGAAAATGTAGAAAACTTGGGCCTAACAGTGGCGCAGTGGGTAGCACAATCGTCTCACAGCAAGAATGTTCGAGCCTCGGCTGGGTCAGTTAGTATTTCTCCCCGTGTTGCCATGGGTTTCCTCCGGGTGCTCCGGTTTCCCCCACAAGTCCAAAAACATGTGGTATAGGTGAATTGGGTAAGCCAAAATTGTCTGTAGTGTATGTGTGTGAATGAGTGTGAATGGATGTTTCCCAGTGATGAGTTGCAGCTGGAAGGGCATCCGCTGCGTAAAAACATATGCTGGATAAGTTGGTGGTTCTTTCCGCTGTGTCAACACCAGATTAATAAAGGGACTAAGCCGAAAAGAAAATGAATGACATAAATAAAACATAAACAATCCCGATTGTTTAAATAATTGTAACACAATGGAGTTCAATGTTGAATACAGTCGAGCTGCCTAATGACAGTATTTACATTGTAAAAGTCTGATTTATTTACAACATTTAATTGAAACATTTAGATTTTGTTGGCTTTTTTTTGCTCAGCAATAAAACAAAGAAACAAAAGGTTAAATTCGAAATCGCAATCTCTGTCAAAGGTATTCGCCCAAGCCACCTTCCCATCCCACATTCCGATCTCTTCTCCCTCTTTTCAGTTGGGATGGTGGGCCAAATCAATATATATATACCTTTGTAAATAATTAAAATGCCACTAAAACCTATTGGACTTTGAAAACTATTATATTTACAGAATTCCAATTCACTGAAACAAAAAAGAAAACCTTCAGAAAATATGTGGTGTCTGCTGACACTTGGCCATAGCTATATATATATATATATATATATATATATATATATATATATATATATATATATATATATATATATATATATATATATATATACACACACAACTATCTCTTCTGTTAATTAGCCTAATGGTGCATAATTGCGTCCAATGCCAATTATCTGAAAATGGGCAGTTAATCACCCTGGTGATACTGTACATCAGTCTTTCACTCCTCAAGAATTTTTTTCCTTTTCTAGATTAAATGAATGCTGATTTTGCTTATGCTGTGTGATCAAATTTTCATGCATCAAACTACAAATAGCTTTTTTTGTGTCTTTGTTGTTTTTAGGACACGGGACGAAGGGTGTGTTTGAGCTTCTGGCAGGCTGGAGAAGAACCAGAGAGAGTTTGCCCTTCAAGGAGAGAGTGGCGGATGCGTTCGCTGACGTGATGGTGTGCTACACTATGACCAGCTCACTCTACATAATCACCTTCGGCATGGGCGCCAGTCCTTTCACCAACATTGAGTCTGTGAAGGTCTTTTGCCAGAGCATGTGTGTAGCAGTCCTGGTAAACTACTTCTATGTGTTCTCCTTCTACGGCTCCTGCCTGGTGTTTGCCGGGCAGCTGGAGCAAAACCGCTATCACAGCGTCTTCTGCTGCAAGATCCCCTCGGTGGAGTATCTGGACCGTCAGCCAACTTGGTTTAAGACCATGATGAGCGACGGCCACGATCTATCTACACACCACGACAGCATCCCGTACCAGAACCACTTCATTCAGCACTTCCTAAGGGAGCATTACACAGAATGGATAACCAACACCTACGTCAAGCCTTTCGTGGTGATCCTCTACCTGATTTACGCCTCGTTTTCGTTCATGGGATGTTTACAAATCAGCGATGGCTCGAACATAATTAACCTGTTAGCTAGCAATTCCCCCAGTGTGTCGTTCGCCCTGACCCAACAGAAATACTTCAGCAACTACAGTCCTGTGATTGGGTTTTACATCTATGAACCCATCGAGTATTGGAACTCCACAGTACAGGAGCACCTCAAGACACTGGGACAGGGCTTTAATAAGATTTCCTGGATCGATAATTACTTTCACTTTCTGAGGGTTGTGAATATTAGCGCGTCCACCAAAAGTGACTTCATTAGCATCCTTAAAACTTCTTTCCTAAGGAGCCCAGAATATCAACACTTTGTGGACGACATCATTTTCTCCAAAAACGGAGGCGAGTATGACATTATTGCATCCAAGATGTACTTGGTGGCCAGAACGACTGAAAAAACCAGGGAGGAGGTCGTGGAGCTGCTGGAGAGACTTCGACCCCTCTCCCTTATAAACAGCATCAAGTTCATCGTTTTCAACCCGACGTTTGTGTTCATGGACCGCTACAGTTCCTCCATCATCTCTCCAATCCTGACGTCAGGTTTCAGCGTGCTCACCATTCTCATCCTCACCTTCTTCCTGGTCATCAACCCGCTGGGGAACTTCTGGTTGATCCTGACCGTCACTTCCGTGGAGTTGGGCGTCTTGGGTCTCATGACGCTCTGGAATGTAGACATGGACAGCATCTCTATCCTGTGCCTTATTTATACTCTCAACTTTGCCATGGATCACTGTGCCCCCCACCTCTACACGTTCGTACTGGCCACTGAGCACACGCGGACTCAGTGCATCAAGATCTCTTTAGAGGAGCATGGGGCCGCCATTTTGCAGAACACCTCGTGTTTTGTAATTGGGATAATGCCTCTTCTTTTTGTGCCTTCTAACCTGACCTACACACTGTTCAAGTGCTCGCTTCTCACCGCCGGATGCACAGTGCTGCACTGTTTCGTCATCCTGCCGGTGTTTTTGACATTCTTCCCACCCTCTAAGAAGCGCCACAAGAAAAAGAAACGGGCCAAGCGGAAAGAGCGGGAAAGGGAGAGAGAACGGGAGAGGGAGAGAGAGGAAATCGAGTGCATTGAAGTCAGGGAAAACCCAGACCACGTGACCAATGTTTGATTAAAAGGCATGTGTGAGCGTAAGTGGTAAGAAATCGGCTCCTGTCCACAAGGGGGGCGACGTCAGTCAGCACTTCACAGGTCCAGAGGTGGCCGAGTCCGGCACTATCTGTCCTGGGGGTAACCCCCAGTAATCCACAACAGTGCTGTCCAAACCTATCTTAGTCATTTCTTGTGCACCCTATATTCAGAACAGTGTATAACATCTGCAGCTGCTAGCTTACGTTAGCCGTTAACATGAAAGGTTTGCGCAAGAATGTTGTCTGTGTACATGAACTAAATCAAAAGAGCTAAACAGAAGGCCTCTCAAAATGATAGCATGAATCCGAGCAGGTGATTTCCTGCTTATTTATGATCTCTAGTGAAGAATCCCAAGGGTTTTCATGTGTTTTGTAAGAGCAGATATCACAGCCATGTCAATTTGCTCTTGGTTAGCACTAACACGATTCTTTTTGATCACTCTTCAGTTTTTCTAACTGTTATGCACCTCACATTCCCCAAGCCCTGCGCTTACATAATTAGTCAAGACCAACTCTGTTTTTAAAAAAATAAAGCTATGTGAAAACAGTAGCGAACGGAAGTAGCACTTTTCAGCATCCATCAAATTATGCAACACTCTTCTACAAATAACACTTGGCATGCATTTATCACAAATGTCCTGTAGCAAATCTAATACTCTGTTTGCAATTTCTCTGGTAGCAGTTACTTGGACGAATTCACTGAGAGGTCCCACCTTATATCTGGAAAATATCCTTAGAGCAAAGCGTTAATGGTCAATAGAATAGATTATTCAGAAATGGAAAAAGTGTTTTTTTTTCTCCTTAAAATGTTCAGCGAAAATACATTTATCCAATCTGACATTTAGCTGATATTCAGACTGTAATTTGTTTTACTCTTTCTGGTAAACAAACTGCGTCTGAAAGTGCTTTATGTGGAGGCCTCTTACATGAATCACTAAAATGTTTTGCGTATAATATTGAACTGCATATGCCATTTAGAGAAAAGGTTTTCCAAAACACCCAAGTGGCTCATTCATGAGAAAAGAGTCTTGTAGCATGTCGTACAGCTGCGTTGGTATGGTCTGTTGTTTACTTGCTTGTTTGTTTGTCTGTCACAAAACCTGTTCATGCAGTTAAACTGAGCAATGACAAAGAGATAAGGTTTTCCTTACTGTTGTTTTATTTTGCACAGAATCACTGATGACTGTCATCTAAAACTATACAGTATGTGTCAAATCACCAGGGTAGATATTGTTTTTGAGTGTAGCATGTGTTTTGTCTGTATTTGTGTGTGTGTGTGTGTGTGTGTTTGCTATAGAGCAGTGCAGATGATATACACTGTGTTCACACTGAAGAAATTACTTGCACAAATCAATATAATGGTATCAAGATACATTCTGGTGGAAATGAGTATGTCTGTTATGTTAGAAGTGTCAGTTCTGTTGTCCAAAGGAATACTAGGCATCGCATCAGGCAATGTGGTGTGTTAGCAAAGTAGTCAATCCACACAGGGTTATTTTATACATGTCACAAATATGGTTATTAGACGTGTGGCACCAGTCAAACCTGTTGGTATCTCTTCATAAAGCAACGCAAAGTGTAAGGTAAAAAAATGTATGCATTGAATGTGTAGCTCAACCCTTATTTGTTCACCCTAATGTCATTTTAAACCTAAGACTAGCTGTACATTACATACAGTGCGTGCATAGTATGTGCATACTGTTATTTTTACTGTATGTAGTTTTTTTACATGCGAAAAATTGTATTTCCATTACGTTAGTCCACAGGACCTCAACACTTTAAGGGTTTTTATCACCCTGTGTAATTGCATTCATTTTAAAGTATCGCATGAAAAGCAAGTGATAGAAATGCCAAACATGGAATGAAAATCCATTAATTTACAATACAAATATGCTCACTTGAGAGGGTTTTGGACTTCTGGTTGAAAAAGGGTTCATGTAAATAATGGGAGATAGAAACTTATATGCCGAATGTACTCATAATGAACATTACACCCACGTGACTAACCAGCTGTCTTCATTATACTTGCCTTGTTTACTGTTATATAGGTAACCAATATTACAGTCAGCCACTCTTAACAACTTGATTGATACCTAATTCGCTTTTAGATATTTCTTTCTGTTTGCGGGTTTTCCAAGATGGAAACCCGGCAACTGAAATGAGCCATTGTTTTAAGTTTGAGATAGGCCAATGAAAAGTCTAAAAATTAACTACATCAATCAACTGAAGACAGTAATAACAATAGATGCCCTCTTTGTTGAATGAATGTGTGCAGAAATTAAAACACAACTTCCTGCTTTAAATTAAGTTTTTAAAAAAAATTATATATATATATATATATATATATATATATATATATATATATATATATATATATTTTTTTTTTTTTTTTTTTTTTTCCGCTCATAACTTTTGGAGAGACAAAAAACGGACACTGGACAAGAAATATGACTTTTAGCGAGAGGTATTATGCATCTATTTTTTTAAGGGACACCATTTTAATAAATAAATACAAATAAATGAAGTTATAATTATATACAGTATTATATAAAGTATAATTATACGTAAGCTTTCCTGTAAAAAAAAAAATTTAGATTTGAAGGCATTTACTATGTATTTCAGAATGTCGATTCAATCTAGTAGGAATGCCGACTGAACCGTGAAACTGACATTTCGACACAGTGTCCAGATCCCAAAGTGTTTCGAAACACTGCACTGAAGCATGATCCAAAGTCACCGAAGTCATGTGACATAAAGTCTTAAGAAACACCAAGTCATCTGACTAAAGTGATTCAAAGCATTGACCATTTCAAAAGCGTTTCGAGACCTGGCGAATCTGCATTTGACTGACAGGTTTAGAAAAAAAATATCTTATCTCATGTAGCCTAGTGGACCATGCGTGCACACAGAGTAACTGAGCTGCGATTGGCCTGAGTTCAAATCTTGACTTGTACTCTGAAATTATGACTTGATGTATTTTAATAATGTTGATTTTTTTTATGACCTAAACAAGACATATTTATCCATAAAGTGTTCATTCGGATATTAGACCAATGTTAAAGCAAAACACATTGCATTTAAAAACTAACATCTGTCTAATCACCCTGGATTCGAACCTATTATTTCTTCATGCTAGTCTGGAACTCTCACTACTCCACTAAATCACTTGAAACCTCAACTCTACAATGTGGGGTTTAACACCTCAATTAGCTTAACTGTTTCTTTGCTGAAGCTGTTTAAGAGCAATACATAAAAAATTACCACTAGTTGTCACTGTAGAGACGGGTTTCAAAACGTTTCAAAGCTTCGACACATTTGTTTTGACTGTTTCAGTGTTTCATGAAGCCTCGCTTTGCCCTCCACTATCTACCACACTATCGCTACATTATGTATCTTAATAGAAACAAGTCAATTTAAAACAAGCAGTGGACACCATAGACTGTAAAAGATATGGACGTAGTATCCGTGACGTCACCCATAGGTTTCTGAAGGGTGCAAATAAAGCTACAAGTAGGCGTGCCCAACCATCGCCATTTTGTTCGTGCGTCATCGCACTGACAGGAAGATACCAAACAAGGGCAAAGAGGCGGAGCGTGAGCAGAGCTACAGACGCCTGCTAGCATTTTGCTTAGACAGGCTTTTCTTTGGGAGAAATGCTTAATACTTTATTAACTGCCACTCGTTGTTGTTCTGACCATATGTGCTTGGTTGTATACTTTATCAATAAAGTGTTTAGACTTTAAAAACACTGTTGTAATACATTAAGCCACTAAGCATGGTTCTTAAACATGAATTATATTCAAACACTTAAAATATAGTTTGTGTTAGTAAATGCAAGACTGTTTATAAAATCCAGGCATAAAACTGTATGATAAAGTTTCAGATGACTGTTTTAGAGCCTACTAACTAATCAATCTGTCAGATTCTGGAGTGCATTCAAGTTCTAAAGAAAAATATAAATGATAAATTATCCTAAATCAAGCAAATATATTTATAGATATGGTATATAATTCACTCACCTGGGAAATAAAGGCCACGTGAATAGTTTGTGAGCACAATTAAGTGCACACATCATGCCATATCATCTGATAATTGTAAGAAATAATTCCAAAAGCAGCTGACTGTGTAAAGCCACATAAAACGAAACAAAAATACAATGTATATGCCGAGTTCAGCAGCTAATCAGCCGGAATCAGCTGAGGTGAAGTGACGACCAGCGAGACCTATTCACTCAAGTGGCCACGCCCTTAATTTTGCAGACTTATTATAACTTCATATAAATGAAACAGATGAGTTATAAAAAAATTCAATTGTCATGAAGGGTAATATTAGCTACATGAACCAAAATCTTTCTTTGTACCAGGCTGTAAACACCTTTTTTTCTGCTGTAAAGTTGTCCATTTTAAAAGTGGGCTCAATAGAAATGTGCTCTATTATGGAGCCAGTGCTAGCGGAATTTCGATGAGTTGCAGTTTCAATTACTTCCGTATTAGCTTCACAAGAGAGAGCTGGAGGTTGACGCTTGGTAGCCACCAGTACAATTGCACTATAAGTCTGCATTTCACAAATTTAGACAAAGGACGAGAGTCTGTTTTGGAATGGATGTTAGTGGAGAAGAGGTTTGAAATTCAAATTATAATGGTGTGTTAGAAATAACAGTCCATTCTAAGTGCGATCTATCTGAAGCAAATTTATTTGCCCCATTATATAATAGTCAGTGTAGTAACCATATACGGACACATTTACGTAAAATAATAACAGAACCTTATTATCAATAAGCAGTTAATTATTATTTTAGAACATCTTGAAGAATATTTTTGTACAATAAAATTCAATGGGTTCCAACTCCGAAAACACATGCTGTTCTATGTGTTCTACAGGTAAAAGAAATTCATACAGGTTCAAAATGACACAAGGGTGAATAAATAATAATGGAACTTCCTTTAAATTTGAAAGCTTCTTGTATGAGCTATTTACATGGACGCAAAAATCAGCAGCTGTTTGCTTTTTTTTTTTTTTTGCCAATTTCATTCCCTAAGCTGGAGGAATCCCTTAAACTCTTGGTTAATTTTCCAATAACCACAAATTAAAAACATTGAGTATAAATATTTAATCAAAGTCTGATTGTCCTAATCATCTGCGTAAAGGTGTAATCAAAGTAATTATATCCTGTATCTCAAACTGTTCTAGTGCTTGCCATTTCTATTCATTGGTTCAGATACTGTAGATTGAGCCTACAGTAGGCCACACAATGCAATGTAAGCCTCAATATCAACTGCCTGAAAAAAAAAAAGAAGTTGAAATAACCCAAAAAAAGAAATGTTGAAAATACTGCTAGCTTTGGTCCTGCTGTGTATATCGTACACATTTCAAAAAACCGCATGTTGTAGCCAGAGCCTTACTGATCCAGTCCAGAAACTGAGTTCATTGTAAAATCATTCCAAAGGCAGAAGGCCTTTCGTTGAGGAAGGTTTCACGTTTACTTGCAAGTTTGAGATACACGGACCAAAAGCTTGCATTAGAAAATGAATGTCGCCTCAAAATGCTTTCATTTACAGTGATAATCTTATGTTTTCATTCAGATCATTTCAAGTAACAGCCATTATGTTTAGAGCAACATTCCAAACCCAGCAGGTTTCATATATCAGTCAAATGAAACATGGAATTAGTGTCTAATATTAACAGCATCCCCATATTTTGTAAGAGCTATATAATTTGTGTTGGAAGAGGGCATGAAAATTAAAAATACGAAGACATGAGAGATGCATAATGAAAATGGTGAAAAATCAAATACTTCCCAAAATGACTGTGTATGCATGTATTGTATGTATGCATGTATTTGGTTATTGTGTGTAATTTTTCCCCCCTGCCTTTTTGAGAGCTGTAGTTGCTGGAGTGGCCTCTTTGTTTTAATGCACACTTGATACCATTTTCAGTAATGTTTGTTTCACAGATCCTTTTGATTATTATTTTCTGGTGTGCTCTAAGCCAGTAGGAAAAAATATGAATTGTAAAATAAATGTATAGAATTTTCTAATTTTTTTAAAGAAATGAGAGATGGGAACATTTTTTTAAACGAAGGTCATATTGTTATAAAAAGCAATAAAGAACAAAAAAAAAAAGAATTAAAAAAAAAATAAATAAAAGAGTATAAAATCCAAACTCAGTAGGCCAGTAATAACATATGGAATGTTCTTTGCATTCCCACATTTGTCACGCTACAATATGTTTGATCTTTAGTTTTTTAATTAGCCTATATAAAAACCACAATATCATTTTGCAGGAGGCAGCTTTTCTTTATATGTGGCCAAAATTGAGTCAGAAATCATAACTATAATGCAATGTATAGTCGTAGGCATAATAGTTTGTAAGAACTTTGCTAAATATATCGATTAAGCTATTAAAACGCCAAATAACTACGTTAACAATTCAGGACAGTAAATTACATTCTATGTTACCCAAATGCGTGTGTATTATGTCTACTAAAGCCGCTGGTCAAATCTCTGGAGTTGAGGCTGTATAGAAGAAAATCTGCATACCGTTTCTTTTTTGTTGTGATGCATGTTCTCGGTTCAGGCCATAAATCACTTAGCCGACATTCTTATTATCTGCTTTATTTAACTTCAAAGTGGCCCACAAATCAAAGTCAACACAAAGTCGCCACCGTTTTCAGTCAAACTACAGACTTTAGACATGCAGCTTTGGTTTTTTGAGGTCCATCAATGAAATATTCACTTTTGGGCTCCAATCATTTTCATTAAATTGACCATCTTATTTTATGAGATGAGACTGAATCATTTGTAAAGGTCCTTCACAGGGTACTGCAACAAATTTTCTGCTAATTTAATGTCAAACAACAAACCATTGGAAACAAAAACAACAACAACAGATACGTTTACTGTTCTACCGCACTGTGAAGTGAAAGTGACAGCAAAACTGTATGTTGTTGTTGTTTCGACTCTTGTTTCATTCTCTACCAGGACCCAAAATGAATTTAATGAATTGTTTTTGTAATGTTTTGATATGCCATTCAATAAGAAGATATTGAGCTTTAGGATTAGCTATTCAAAGGGATGATTCACACAGAGATTTTTCTCATCATTTACGAACACTGAAGTGGTTCTTAACTTTTATGAATTTCTGTCTTCTGTTGAACATAAAACCAGATATTCTGAAGAATGTTGGGGGGAAAGGAGCCAATTAGTAACAACAAAATACTACATTGTAAAACCCAAAAAGTTAAGGTAACTCCAACCGTTTGGGAAAACAGATTGCAACAAACCGTTTACGTTCAAAAACTAATCCTAATGAGTACTGTGAACCTAATCCATTTGAGTAAATAAAGCAATTTAAGCACAGTAAAACGCAAGAAATGAAGAGAACTCAAACCAACTGAGTACCGTAAAACCCAATAAGTTAAGGCAACTCAAACGCTTTGAGGAAACCGATTGCTACAAACCATTTGAGTTAAAAACTAATCTATATGAGTACTGTGAACTTACTTCATTTAAGTTGAAGTAATTAGGTATTTAATTAACTCATTACCTTTAACTCTGAGTTCAAAACTCTTTTCAGATGAGTAGAAATAAAGTAACTTTTAGTAAATTTTGAGTTGACTACACTCATTTCATTTGATAAAGTTGACTGTTGGGTTTTACAGTGTCTTGAAGTCAATGGCTGATTTTAGTTCTAGCATTCTTCAGTAAATCTTCCTTTGTGTTCACTTAAAAAAAATATTGGGTTCCACACAATTCCTTCATGTTGTCCCAGCACAAATTGGTTAAGTTAACTTGATGTTAAAAACTTTGTTTTTGCAAATTTATGTGGATTGAACATAAAACAATTAAGTTGTCCCCCAAAAAACTCAAGAATTGTGTTGATTCAGCTCATTTTAAATAAATAGTTTGAACAAGCAGCAAAAAAAATTGTGTGTGTTCAACAGAAACATTTTGGGGTAATTAATCCCTTTAAATGTTTTGTTTCTTCTTCTTAAAGGGGCTGCATGTAGAATTCTGCTCCTGGGTTATTAGTGACTATGGTGGCCATTGAAGGAATTGTTCTATACAAAATTAATATTAACCCTTAATTTATTTACATTAAGGGCATCTTGAATGTAAAATACAGCTTTCATTTTTCAAATAAACACTTTTTCAATCTGATTTGTATTAAGTAATATCTTGGCTATTCTCAGCTTTGTAATGGCAGTTAATTGTGCAAGTGTTTTTGAAGCTACATTATCCATATAATATCCATACTTAAAATGTAAAAATCCACCAGAAAGAAATATCTGTAACTACTAGGATGTAGGCTTATTGGAAGTAATCATATGACTTGAGAGACACGCCATTTTAAGAAAAATGTATACAAATCTACATTACTAATACATATAACATTAGAATACAGTATAACCAAAACCTTTGTGTTCACAACTGCAGTTAATTGCATTGGTCCTCTAATTAGCTTATAATAAATAAAATGACAAATTTTCTTTCAAAACTCCATCAGCTTAATTTATTGATAATAAATTTCATTCATTATCACCCCAGAGTTGTATGAATTACTTTTATGATGGATGAATGTGCTCCATTTACTGACATTATGAAGTTTTGAAAAGCCAGGATATTATTTAATATAACTGAGACTGTTCATTTGAAAGGAGAAAGGCACATACACCTAATGGCCATTCCTTTAACTAACTTGTTTTGTTGTACTTATGTAACACACAAGAGACCGAATGCCATTTTAAACACCGTTTTATTCATTAGTTAGAAGTAAAAAGTTTAAAATACCTTTGTAGTGATTTTCTACAATAACAAACATCCATAAACCATCCACATTACTGAGAGCGATGTTTAGATTTAAATATATGCTTTGCACATTTCTCTCAATAAACAAACACACACAAAAAAAAACATTTGTGTGAATATAAGATAGTAAAGCATCGGATTATAGCTGTATGAATATGTTGGCTCAAGCTCTGTAATGCAAAACCAAATCAAGTGATTAGGCAAATCAAATTACAATGTCATGATAGCTTGATTAAGTATTTTTGAGACTACAAGCTATAAAGATCTACTTATCTGAGACTGTAGTTCGGATTAATGCCTTTGTTTGGATGCCATTGGACATTAAGCCAATAGCAGATAGTTAATTTTGGATCCTGGCCAGAGCACTGGCATTCATTAGCTTTGGTTTTCAAGTCCAGTTTTTAACCAGGTTAAACAAACAGATAGCTTAAATCAGTGTTTCTCAACCACTCAACCAATGTACTCTGCACATTTTCTATGTCTCCTTACCCAAACACACCTGATTCAGATCATCAGCTCATTAGCAGACCTGTAATGGGTGTGACAGACAAAGAGACATCCAAAACATGTGTTTCCCCGGGAACGTGGTTGAGAAACACTGGCTTAAAGTATCCTGCTTAGTTTAATCCTGACATCCTAGACATCTGTTTTACCATTCCGAATGTGCCCCATATAGCAAACTCTTCACTGGCAAGAACGTTTGATTTATAAGAGGCTGAATATTTAGACCACACTTCACATAACGAGCCCAAAAAGTTCAGGTTTTGTATGATGAGAAGGCAGCTTAATTTGATTTGTATTCTATAGTGAACTCCTAATTGTGCACTGTTGTATTGGTGTAAACTCGACAGTGTTTTTTACAGTAAAACCATCATCCATCATGATAAAAAGTGGGAGGACAATTTCGTTTTCTTTATAACCGTGATCTGATTTGGCTTTTACTAAGTATAAATCATACTCAACAACACAGATTAACTGGTGTTTAAAATGACGTTCTGTCCTTTATGTTTAGTCATTTCTTTGGCATTTATTTCTTCAGTGTTTAAGCTAATGGTAATGAAGCACTCGTTGAGAACTGGACAGCTGTTATGCGAGTGCTCATCAAACAAAATTACACAAAAATTAGACTGCCATGCATCATACAGTATGTCAAATCAAAGCTTTGCAGTGTTCGCTTTTACAATGTGTTATTTAAATGCACTGATATATATTTTAACATGTCCACTTGTGGCCATTTGCCAGTATATCTAGTAACACTTTAAATTAGGGAGCACATATTTGCTAATAACTAAGAGTTTGTTTCAATAAACTCCTAATCAATGCTTATTAATAGTTATTGCAATAGTCCTGTTTAGGTATTAGATGGGTTTAAGAGATGCATAATAATGCATTAATATGTGCTTCATAAGTACTCAACAACCAATACACTAGTAATATGCATGCTAATTAGCAACTACACTGTAAAAAAAACGTGGTTGCCTTTAATTTTTAAGCTGAATCAAATTAACTTTATGAGTCCATTGAACTTATATGATGTTAAACTGACTTAAAACAGCTCGTGTAACTTATAAAATTAAGTTAGAACATGTTAAACTTAGTTTAATAAGTTACAAGAAATAAGTTCATTACACAATGAACTAAAAACAAAGGCTGTCATGACTCATATACGTTTTTACAGTGTAGTTAATAACGAATACTTGTTCTCCAATCGAAAGTGTTACTCCAAATTTGCATAAGCAGTTTGCACAACATATAAGATAATGTGAATTTTCAGCGTTTCATCTAACGCAATTAGTAGCTAAATGTTAAATAGAAATGATAAGACCACCTAATATTTTAATACAAAAAAATTAAAGGTCAGTATTAAAAAAGAAAAATGCCATGTAGGTGGCTTTGTTCACTGTTTGTTCATTTTGTATCTATGTTAGTTCTTTGGGGGTAAATTGAAAAACTAAGAAGAGATTTTCACCCTCTGCTGGAATTCCTCGGACTATATTAGCAAATAAATTATTGTTTAGTCAAATCCATTTATGGACCCTAAATATGTGCAATTGTAAAACCTAATGTAATGCGCTTATTTCACCCAGCTGCCATTTTAAAAAACGAAAGTGAGGCTGCGGTGAGAAGAAATCCGGAAGTATAGCATCAGCACTGTAAACATTGCAACAACATGCTGTGGACTACAAACCTCCAGCTGTTGCCGCTATTTCAAAATGCAGATATAGTGTGAACATCACTTGGTAACACTTTATTTTGATGGTCCATTTGAGTATTAGTAGACTGTCTGCTTAATATCTGTTGATACTGCTCCTTCAACAGATATTTAATTGACTATAGGAAACTTTGCAAGTACATGTCAACTTACACTAACCCCAACCCTAACTCCAACCTAACAATCTACTTATAATCTAATGAGAATTAGTTGTAATGTAACTTAAATTCAACGAACAGACCATCAAAATAAAGTGTGACCCATCATTTTAATATCATTCAGTTAAGTTTAATTTAAACAATTAAAATCATATAAGGCATCAAACAAAATCACAATCTCTTAAAGAGTAAAACATTTAAGTGTCCTCCTTGGCTTCAGTTCATGGCACTAGGTAAACACAGTGACGACGCTTCCCTGCTTCAGCCTATGAAGCTGATAAAAGCGATAAAACAATGCAGTCATCTCTCGTGTTGTTTGTAATAGTGTTGTCCCAGTATGGATATTTTAAAAACGTCCATTTCCCGCTAACATTTAAGCACCGCTGAGGGCGTTCTGAAACACTGCTGATTTGGCATAGTATTCACCAGTGCTCAACAGAAATGACTGTGATGGGCATGAAGGTCATAAGCAATCCCAAACACAAATACAGTGACACTGGAGCGTTTTAAAGCCCCGAAGATCAGTCGATTGCTTGTCTGTGTTTGCACTTGGCAAACATCGGTGAAGTGCAGTGAACTGATGACCTTCATGGGCAATCACAGTCATTTCTGTTGAGTACTGGTGATACAATGGATAATCAGCAGTGTTTAAGAACGTGCTCAACAGTTAAACAGTTAAATGTTAAGTGTACCGAAATTCAGTGTCGTGACAAGTCTAATATAGTGAAAGAATCAGTTTTAACAACCTGATCAGTGACAGAATGAGTTTTATCAACTTTAGTTTGATAAATGGCATCTAAAACGTCTAAAAAATGAAAAGAAAACGTTAGCGAACTAGTGCCATTTTCTCCAACTTAGCTGAAACTGAGTTCTGATATCCCTTTTTATTTTCACTATCCATTCAGAATGGACCATCGTGTCACTCGGAAGGTGATGAAATTATAAACTTGTGTCACTTTCTCTTCGCTGATAAGATATACAGCCAGATACACAAAGTTCCTGTGTGACTTTGGGTGATACTTCCAGATTTCTTTCCAGCACAGCCTCAACTTCGCTTTTAAAATAGCGGCAACGTTAAATCAGTCTATACAGTAGGTGAATTAGTCTAATGCACTTCAGTTATTAGGGACTTAAACTAAGTGAAAATCTAGCAGTATAGGATGAACATTTTCAGAATGCCACAACATCTGCTTGATCAACATGGTTAAGACACTATGTATGCAAATATGCTCTTTATGTCTATTTTATATCAACATTAGTTCTAAAGCATGAAGGTTTAGTTCCTATGCTTGTGTATAACACTGTGATGCTCATACAAAGTTTACTTTACGGACACGCTTGCATTGGGACGGAAGTGAAGCCATTGGTATAATAGGATGATGATTGGTATAATATGATGAAGATGATGTGAAGCTTAAAAAAATTAATAAAAAAAAAAACGCCACACATCAGTAATGAAACTGTGATGCTTACAATGACTTAAAGCTAGACAATGTCATGCTGTGTGGCCTAAACCCCCTGTTATGTAATTCCTAGTCTGTGTTTACTTGTGTGAATGTGTGTTCATGTAGCCCCATTTCCCTTGCTTTCTTATTTCTCACTGCTTTGCTCTCAGCAGCTCCAGCGCTTAATTCAATGAACTGCCGCAAATGGGTTACATAACCTGTATCTGCAGTGATTCTGTATTCTTACCTACTTGATTACTTCTGTGCTTTGTTCAAAGAGTGCGAACAGCCCTGAAAACAGGCACACAAAAAAGCGCAAGTCTTTTATGCAGGAATGCAGATCAAATGTACCATGTTGTTAAAGGGATAGCTCAGGCAAAAATGAAAATTACCTCACCATTTACTCTCCAAGTGGTTTTAAATATTTATGAGTTTCTTTCTTCTGTTAGACACAAAAGAACATGTATTTCTTTTTTAAAATACAGGTTGATGGTAGCCATTGACTGTCATAGTGCACTGTAAAAAATTCTGTAATTTTACTGTTTTTTTTCCAGCAGTTGGGGTGCCGGAAAAAAAAAACATAAAATTACCAGCGTTAAATTACAGAAATTTACTGTAAAATAACAAACGTTAAATTACAGAAATTAATCAGAAATTTTAATTTAAGGAAATTTCTGAAATTTGACATCTGTTATTTTATGGTAAATTTCTGTAATTTAACATCCGCTTTTACGGTAATTTCTGTAATTTAACACTCGTTATTTTACCTTTTTTACATAAAACTACAAAAAAAAAAAATTCAGTTTGGGGAAAAAATACTTTGGAAGTCAGTGAGGACAAGGACCAAAGCAAAACATTTGCTTTCCAACTTATAACAGCCTATATCAGGAATTTTTAGGGTAGAATGCAAATCAGTTTAGTGGAAATATTTTTTTCTTAACTACAAGTTTTATTTTAATGTGTCACAGCAATGATCAATCTACAGGGTATTATTAGGTGCATTAACATCTAAAGTTTGCATAATTGGAATAGTATAAATGGAAACATTTATTATATATTAGAAAATGTCACACTGTTACTTTTGTCCCATTGCTATTATCATACCTTATTTTTCTCTTCCACATGTAAGTTTGCAGTCTTTCCATTTACATTAGATAATTAGATCAAATTAATGCATGTTGCTGATAATAATAAAAAATATTATAAATAATTCAATTTTGTATTGCTGGGTTACTTTTGAAACATTTGATGTAACTGACGTTTAAAATGATAATCTAATTGAATTGTTTTTACAAAGATAAAGGACAAAATATGTTTACAGTTAACATATTAACAAGTTAATAAGTTCTAAAAATGCACACAAAAAATATATGTGCATAACTGAGTAGGATCAACCTTTAATTCGATGAGAAAAAATGCACATAAACTACGAGGGAAACACTTTTACCGAACAAATTCCAGTATGCGCATTCAAAAAGTCATAAAAGTGATTTTGTTATAAGAGATTCATGGTATGATGAAAAATTGTAAAATATCTGAGCACATTGTAAAATATCTGAAATGTTGTTTTGGTCATTCTAAAATGACCAAATTATTATATTATTGATTACTTCCAGAATCAAGAGCGTCTGTGCTCCGCCTCTGACGCCTTCAAACGCCACCATGAATTCACTGCATGTCAAGATTGCCTTCTGAGGTGCAAGTCATTTATTAAAAGAAGAAAAGATTCATGCAGCTTCTCCTACCGCAGAAGATTCCATTTTTACTGTTTATATTTGGCACCAGTTAATCAGGAAGTGACAATTTTGTTCTCTTTGACCCATTGGATGGAAACTGTTTTATTCGCTCATCTTTTATGCGATAATCCAGTTTTGCGCATACAGTTAATTCACATTTTTGGAGAGAAACATAGCTATTGTTGAAATAAAATAATTTTGAACTACATTTGTAGAAACGCCCTTAAATATTGATAGACCAGCCTGCTCTCACCAGGAAACAAGTATTTTTATGTTTTGTCAGTTAATTCATTCAGTCGTAAAAAAAATGTATGATTTCAAAAAGGAGGCGTGGCACCAGACTCCACCCCTAAACCCAACCGTCATTGGGGTATAAGAAAATCGTACTAAATTGTACAAGATTGTACAAATTCATACGAATTAGCCACTAAATCAAAAAGTTACAAAATTGCTGTGAGATAACGTTGGATAGCGACAGCAAAAACTAAAAACTTTATTCCCTGCTCTCCCCAACCATCAACCAGCATTTTTCAAACTTTCCTCTTTTGTGTTCAGCAGAAGAAAGAAACTCAAACAGGTTTTTAAAAAGTGAAGGGTGAGTAAATGATGAAAAAAAATGTAAAAAATTGAGTAAACTATCCCTTAAAGATGCGAAAGAATTAACCGCAAGATTGATTGATTGTCACATACTGATAAAGGAGACTGTTTGTGTGTGTCTTGAAATTTTTGAGTTCACTGTGAAGTGGATACAGTATATCAGACTTAAAAACATGACGTTTTAGATTCCATTCTGATGCAATGCCTTTGTTTTCTTGCATTACAGAGCACACGGCGGTAGAAACAAGTATAGCGTTAAATGAACATGTCTTCCATTAACACGGCGTTGAGTTTGTGACGTGCACCAAAACACTGCTTTGTTTGAGTTTCATCACAACTGGAGGTAGCGAGTAACACGAGGCGAACGGATCAGCCAAAAATAGAAACCATAGTAAAGGCGATCATTTAAACAGGAATGTCTTTAAGTCTGAATTTATAAGAGGTATGCATTCGAATGCTCTGAATATTTTCATTGTAAAATATTTTTTACTGCCTGCTATGTTGAAGCTATAAATATTATGCTGATGTACATTTTTATATGGAAACATGGAAATATGGATTTTTTCATTAAAGCCTTTGTCTATGAAACTTCATGGCATGTGAGCTGTCTGTGTGTAATGTTTACCGGCTGCATGGATCAACACAAAATTAGCATTTTTTTCTTCGTGGTGACACAGAATGATGAATGAGAATACTAGTATTTACCGTTAGCGTGATTCAAACTAATTTCATTAGTGTCATCCATAATGCAGCAGTTTTGTCCTTATAGATTCCATTACTTATTAAGACGTGTACTATAATGAGATTTATCATTATCAGAGGCGCCACCCAGTTCACTTGAATATTTATCACCTACAATAATAAACCATAATGTAGGTTTAAGCCTATCATACCATTTATCCACTGATGAAGTTTTCTATTAGCATTCTTGCTTATCTTTTTTGCTCAGCTTTATTTTAAGCTTATTTATAAGATACTGGGTGATTTGAAATAATGAAAATATTCCTGAATGGTCATGTGACAATAAAAACTTCCATCTTAGGAATACTTTAAAATACACCATAAAAGTGGTTTATTCATGAACTAAATTCGAGTGGATGGCGTGCTTATAACTGTTCTCAGCTGTTCCCGCATCAGCTCATGATCGATTATCCAATCAGATGATTCCTAACTCACTATAAATAACCAGAGTTTTTCTTATCTCAATATCTTCGTCTTGAAGAATCCCCCTACTTCTCCTCCTTTCCAGATGGGATCCATCGCAGCCTCAATTTCACTTTTAAAATGGCGGCCGTGTGAAATCAGTCCATAGGCGAAGTAGTCTAATGCACTTCAGTTATTAGGGACTTAAACTAAGTGAAAATCTAGCAGTATAGGATGAACATTTTCAGAATACCACAACATCTGCTTGATCACCATGGATCACCATGATTTTGGAGTGTCTATTTAGACTAAGTGCAAATAGCGCACCTTATTGGAATAAGCTAGTTGAGTAATTCTCGCCCATCACTGTTTGAGCGACAGAGACAACATAACCAAAGAGCGCAACCTATAGTAGTGTGAGTGGTAGAGCTCGTAACGCGCATGGCAACAACTTTTGACACGATTGATCATCCAGCGTTCGAATCCAGCGTCTGATGAACATGTTCTTTTTTCCTCCACTACATATCAGATTTGCTTACTCTTCATCACGAGGAAGACAAGTAGGAATTATTAATGTGTGTGTTTTATAGAAGACTCAGATTCATAGAACTGGATTGGAGAGGTGTTATATCCAAATCATGTGCATTATAAGTTTGTAGAAGTTATACATTAAAAATACTCTTAAATATATATATTTTAGTACTGCTTCTGTCAACTTGAACAAGTATATTAAAATCCATTCATTTTCACTAGTTGTATTAGTATTTTTTTTTTCAGTGTGCTTTAAATGCTTTAAAAATAAGTTAAATCTTTGTAGACTAGAAATAGATGTACTGTATATCATGTATTTTAAAAATACAGGCAGTACATTATAGATTAATTTTATTAAAAAATATTATATTAATCTTATTTTTTTAATTCAACTATAAGGATGTGGCCAGGTAGGGGCCTACAAGACATTGTGCCCAGGGGCCTCTAAATTTTTAATCCGGGCCTGCCTATGTGAGTAATAAATGTTCAGTAAAGTGTATTAAGTGTTTATTGGTACATTCAACAACAGACATTTGGAATGTTTTGTTTTTTGGTGCAGACATAAATCTCAAGTAGTTACAGAAATGACAGATTAATATAATATAATGTCCCCTTCCTACGTCATGAGCAGAGCAAAATCTGAGCAGCTCTTTTTTAACACATCGTCACCTTAGAATTATAAGGTTCTATCTGACATTTTTGTCAAAATTGAGTTATTGACATATTCTTATTAATTGACAAATTATTTACATTATGGGATGTTTTTTTTTATAAGTTGTTTACATTTTAAGACTTTTTATTTAAAAAACAAATGTTATACACATACTAATTGCTATATGGAATGCAAAAACTTTGAAGCTCATTATCTCAAAAGCATTCAGAACGCAGATTGAACCTTATAATTCCAAGGTGACGACATGCAGTAAATAAAATTTACACTACTGAGTTTTCCTTTTTTACATTTGCTTGCTTGGTAATGAAGATGTCTCTTTAAGAAGTCCTATAATAGATTTTCTAAGCAGCGAAGATTTACAAAACATCAAAGCTAACGCTACCGCATAACATTAGCACACTGCAACTAGCTGAATCTCGTACTGCACTGTACAAAGCTGTTATGGATGTGAATGTGATTTAGGAACGCGCCGTTGTTCTAACAAAACAAATGACTGCAACTGTAAAAGGAGTTTTATGCTAATTATGTTCCATCAGGTCGTGATTGTGGGTAAAGCAGCTGTGATCCCATCAGCTCAGCGTGTCTGTTGTGTTGAGCTCAATCTCCCAGTTCTCAGTCTATTCTCTGGCCGCACTGGAATCAGCGTGTGTGGAGTTTATGACGCGCACATCATATCGCGGCCCCCACTGAGATCATACTGTTTATTTCAAGAGCAGGGTCCTACCAAGGGCGGACTACACAGTCAGTGAAAAATGAAGAATAATATAGAAAAGAAACTGACAAATGAAATGTGAAGTTACTGAAGTCAGTGCCCTAACTGTACCTACTATATTTAATAGTCACTTATTATCTGTCATTACTAACATGGAATGCTAGTTTGATTTTTGGAGTTTGCATGTTCTCCCTGTGTTCTCGTGGGTTTCCTCTGGGTGCTCCGGTTTCCCCCACAGACCAAAGGCATGCGCTATAAGTGAATTGGTGAAATGAAATTGGTCGTAGTGTATGAATGAGAGAGTGTATGGGTGTTTCCCAGTACTGGGTTGCAGCTGGGAGGGAATCTGCTGTGTAAATGAATGATTGAATTTGATAGCCATCCACATAAGCTAACTGGAAATTGTACACTATTAGCAAATTATGTCAGTTGGAGACCTTATTACATTTCTGCATGGCTTTTAATGCATACCTGTTTTTTATTTTATTTGTGTGTTTTTAAAATATAATTTCCATACTTTAAATATGGGTTTGTGCCAAGTTGCTTCGTTTTTCTTGCATTACTTAAAGTCGGCATAAAATTGAAGTTGTATGAGTGAAATTGTGATGCATATCTAATTGAAACGGTCCTAAAATGAGAAAAAATGACCAAAAAATGTGAACAGAAAACCAATTGGATCTTTGGAAGATGAGCATTGCTAACAAAATGGAGGGAGATCGACAAATGGATACAAACGGCAGAAACGAGACATGCACTATGACCAGAAGTCATACTTGTTAATAATGGATACCCCCCCCCCCCCCTAAATTATTATAATAAAATGATTAGCTCTTATGAAGAAATTGAATCAAGTTATCAAATCTCATAAACCTTTTCTTCAGTGTATAATTTAAACATTTTGATTTAAAGAGAAGCGAATTTTTATTTGATCACATAAAATAACAGAGGTGTCACTTTAAAAAACGCACACATCTATAATGAAATCATTCAATTGCTTTTTACACGTTTAAGACTAAATTTGTTATGTTTAAAAGAAAACCCAGCAAGATCGACATGTTTAGATGTTATTATTATTATTATTATTAGTAGTAGTAGTAGTAGTAGTAGTAGTAATAGAAGTAGTAGTAGTAGTACGTGTATATGTCTGTTTAAACAAGCATCTAAAACCCAGTGTCCACATTCACTCTGCTTCAAATCATGTGTAGAGAAAGCGTTTGGGAAACAGCACCCATTTATCACTATGGAGCGCGTCTGACAGTGAAGCATAGGAGGGGCAACAGCGCCTGTAATGAAAAGGAAGGGAATCTCACAGTTTTTAAATTTATTTCAAAGTGTTTTCATGTCTAAATTTACATTTACATTTAGTCATTTAGCAGACGCTTTTATCCAAAGCGACTTACAAATGAGGACAAGGAAGCAATTTACACATCTATAAGAGCAGCAGTGAATAAGTGCTAAAGACAAGTTTCAGGTGTGTAAAGTCTAAGAAGCTAAGCATTAGAAATTTATTTATTTATTTATTATATATATATATTTTTTTTTGAGAGAGTACAGTTAGTGGTATAGCCAGAGAGGCAGTTACAGATTAGGAAGGAAAGTGGAGACTAAATAGTTGAGTTTTTAGTCGTTTCTTGAAGACAGCAAGTGACTCTGCTGTTCTGATGTAGTTAGGGAGTTCATTCCACCAACTGGGCAGATTGAATGTGAGAGTTCGGGAAAGTGATTTCTTCCCTCTTAGGGATGGAACAACGAGGCGACGTTCATTCACAGAACGCAAGTTTCTGTAGGGCACATAAATTTGCAGAAGTGAGAGCAGATACGATGGAGCAAAGCCAGAGGTCGCTTTGTAAGCAAACATCAGAGCTTTAAATTTGATGCGAGCAGCAACTGGCAGCCAGTGCAAACGAGTGAGTAGCGCAGTGACATGTGCTCTTTTGGGTTCATCAAAGACCACTCGTGCTGCTGCGTTCTGAAGCAGCTGAAGAGGTTTGATAGAATTAGCTGGAAGCCCGGCTAGTAAATAAAACGAAAGTGGTGGTTCGGCGGTATGGGCGGCAAATATTGAGGATCGGCTCTTTAAAGTTTATAGCCACCCTTCATAGTAACTTTAAAAATACGGGAGAAAAACAGGAAAACACCTTTACAGGATGATAGCGGGATACAGTTGTAAAATACAGGCGAATCCCGGGAAAAACGGGAGGGTTGACAGGTATGCCAGAAGTGAAGAAAAATTGTTTTGAGGGGGAAGGAAGGTTATGACATTTGTTCAAAGCCAAGTTGTTTTAAAAAATAATGACGTGCACACATACATTTTTTAAAACAAGCACTACTGTATACATATACAACTAAGAGTTTATTTTAATTCCAAGCCAACTTTAACTGAAATATTTCCTTTTAACCTTTGGCATTTTATATTTATTTAATCTTGTCAATCAGCTCAACTTCTATTTTTTCCTTTTACATATATACAGTGCTTTCTGGACACTCAAAGCTCTTAACACATTTTCGGGGGGAATCTCCTCATCCACCACCAGTGTGCAGCATCCACCTGGATGTCGCAACGGCAGCCATATTGCATCAGACTGCACACCACACATCAGCTGATTGGTGAAGAGATAGACAGCCATGATAGACAGATGCCAGTGGGCAAATTTGACCAGGGTGAAAGATGGCGCACACTGAGCAGTCCCCATCAATATACTGGGGCATTAGCACCCACACAGACCGCAGGTTGAGCACCCCCTACTGGTCTCACTAACACCACTTCCGGTAGCAACCTAGCTTTCCCATGTGGTCTCCCATCCAGGTACTGACCAAGAGAGTTAAGAGAGCTACTGTAGCTGCCGGCTACGTCTATGCAGTATTTCACTAGAAATAATAATTAAAAAAAAAGACATTGACTAATCAAAATCAAAATATTTTTTACTATTTGCATGTGACAAAAAGTTTTATTCACCGTTTTGATTTATGTAGATGATATATTACATTCCTTTTTACAAAGATACAGAGACACAGTACATACAGTAAAAGCACAAAATAATGAACTGTTAGATGCTATTTTTTATGGCAGTTGTAAAAAAGCATCAACACACAGTGAGAACACTTCATGAGCACAGTTTGTTGCTAATTTAGTTTGGTATTGTTCAATAGATATCCATTGCAAGTTTCAGTAAATTATGAAATCAACACAGTAACAGAGACACATTCCAACCTGTAGAAAACAATTATTAAAACCCTGTTTACCATATTGCTAATGACCTTTACAGCAACAACTACTCAAAACGAGTTTGAAAAGAACATGACAAATAATGGATCAACGTACTAACACATAAGATATGGCTATATACTGTAGCAATATACTAAATGTCTTATATCGTTACATTCTTGAATAACTGATGTGATTATTTGGATTATAGAAATAAATTAGAATGGAATATTGAGAAAAGAAATGTATATAGAAGATCAAGACATCTGCCTAAATCAGTGTATAATATAAGCTGACCAGTGCAATGGCATTTTGAAGCTGAATCCACTCGATCAACAGTGGCTGTTATGATGGGCATTACTGCAGTAACGATACTTCAAATATAGCAGTGAGAATATATACAAATATTGTGTCCAACATTTCTGAAAAATGCAAACCTTCGGTAAGCATCCTTCAATCTGCCAGCTTTATTTGCACTCTCAGATCATCATTTAGATTTAAAACACTTCAGCCCACTCCATTTCACATCAATTCACATGGCATTTTCTAGCTGCTTCTAAGTGCTTTCTGGGACCATTAGGGAAAATCATTTTCTTAGGTTTAACAAGTGATGCAAAAATGTTTTTTATAGTAAAATCATATATTCATTTAACGCCTATTTCAGGAAATCCGGCTTCTTTAAAAGCTTTTTTGTTAGGTTTCATCTGTTTTATTCATCAACAAGCCTGTCAGATCAGATTCCCACATATATATATATATATGGCAATGTATGCAATTATCTACACTACCTGACAACAGTCTTGTCATGGATTCCATTTGTAAAAGCAACAAATAATAACTTGACTTCTTGTTGATCATTTGGAAAAGTGGCAGAAGGTAGATTTATCCGATGAATCATCTGTTGAACTACATCCCAATCATCACAAATACTGCAGAAGACCTATTGGAACCCCCATAGAGCCAAGATTCTCATAGAATTCAGTCAAGTTTGGTGAAGGAAAAATCATGGTTTGGAGTTACGTTCAGTATGGGGGTGTGTGAGAGATCTGCAGAGTGGATGGCAACATCAACAGCTTGAGGTATCAAGACATTTGTGCTGCCCAATTCTTTACAAACCACAGGAGAGGGCAAATTCTTCAGCAGGATAGCGCTCCTTCTCATACTTCAACCTCCACCTCAAAGTTCCTGAAAGCAAAGAAGGTCAAGGTTTGGCCCAGTCACCAGACATGAACATTATTGAGCATGTCTGGGGTAAGATGGAGGAGGCTTTGAAGATGAATCTAAAGAATCTTGATGAACTCTGGGAGTCCTGCAAGAACGCTTTCTTTGCCATTGTAGTGATTTTATGAAAAAGTTATTATATATTTTATTTTGGTAAAATAAGCATAATCTAGAGGCCTTTGCCTTTCATATAAGCCACTTCTGATACCAAATGATCAACAAGTTAAGTTATTATTTGTCGTTTGTATTTCGTTGTAACTTGGATAGGCGACAAGACTTTTGTCAGGTAGTGTATATGACATATAAGTTCATATTTGAATTTCACATAGGAAATATGTAATTTATGCAACAATTATTTCGAAACATTGCAAAAATATCAGTTCATTTATTTGTTTCAACCATTGGATTTACAAATATGTACGTATATGTGTTTATACATGGCCAAAAAAAGAATTCATATATTTATATATATATATATATATATATATATATATATATATATATATATATATATATATATATATATATATATATATATATATACATACACATACATAAAACATTCATGTGTAACTTGTATGTCATGTGTCATTTGGATATATTTCCACTGAAGAGTTACCCTTTCTGCATAAATACTACAAAGACATGACTGGTTTACCTTTGGTTTCATTACTTTTCAGATTTGACATGCTTCAAAACATTACAATGCAATATTATACAGTTCATCAAGCTGATTAAAAATCTACCTAAGTGTTCAAGTTTCACGTGTCGGAAAAAAAGCAAGAGCACGAGAGGTGAAAAGAAAGGGTTTTAGCGTATGGTCTGTTGTGAAAGACAAGGTTGTTGTTCTAGCTCCTGCATGCTGTAAACTGCATTATGACAAGGACAACAGAAGGCAGGCAGTGAGGCGTCCAGAGCTTCTCCACTTCCTGCAAACGGGGACGCCACCTCTCTGTCACAACCACATTAAAGCATCACAGGAAAGACGAGGGCATTACAACAAAATGGGATAAACTGCTGAGGGAAATCCAACACCATGAGGATCAGCTGCTAACAGACTGCACAGATTTTAAGTACCTCGGATAATACAGTTGTCAGAGGCTCAGGAGGTCAGAATGGGCAATCACTGGTCATTCAACCCTGATCCCAAGGAGATCAAACTGTGCATTTGCAAGTTCAGCTTTATTCTACGATTTGTTGATGGGATCTAGCACACTGCAAAGCTGTCCATTCATGCTAAAGCTATAGACCTTTGTAAACATACGTCTGGTGTGCATACTGTACTGTAAAAATACAGTACTTTCATTCAAAACTGTGTCTTTATTTATACAAATTTAGCTTTATAAATGTTTGGAGGAAAAGATGAGTATTTTGCTGAATGATTTAGCAATTATGTTATTCTAATTTGGTGAAGGATGTTGACTGTTGTTAAAGAATCTTAGAAATTCTGCTTAAAGTTTTGCAATCCAACACTCAAATTTAGATCAAATATGGACAATTTACCCAGTGTATTTAGACTGAAGAAAAAAATATATTTAATTTACTTGCAATTTTGTGATAATGTGCCTATGTTTCTCTAAACCTCAGTTACAAAAATTGTTAACACTTCACAATAACAGTACATGAATAATGGTGTATTTATATGTAAACTAAACATTACTTTATTATGAACTAATGATGAGTTTAGGCCCATGCTAATCATGAACTTTAACTACAACATGAGTCTTGTGTGAATAATGGCTACCTTAATTACTTGTTAGTTTGTGTTGTTAATTAATGTATTAATTAGCATTTAAGTTTAAGCTAAATGTAACCACTATGAACTCATGAGCTGCTAATGTATAATTATGTCATGACTTTACTTGGAGGGTGTGACGGTCGTATAGTGTTCATGTGTACTATCAGTGTCCACTAGATGGAAGTGTTGCGTGATCTGGTGTTCCTCTGGAGTGTTGAACAGGTGCGGTGTTTTGCCGTGATTACGTTTGGACCAGGTGCGGAGTGTTACCTGTGATGTGCGTTTGGCTAAAGACCAAGAGAGCAGGACTATGCGCGTTCATCCTTCCCTCTTCAGCTTTGGAGTATTTTTTTTGTTTGTTTTGTTTTCTTTATATTTATGTATCGTTTCACTTAATTTTTGATTAAATATATTTAAGTTGATTTGATTTCTGGTTTGGATCTTTATTTGGTTTTTGTTACTTCATTCTTGAGACAGGAGGTTGTAACAAACGGGGGCTCGTCCGGGATCACACTGAGAGAGGCTTGGTGTTTTTTTCAGGCATTGAGTTTTTTGAGCTGAAAAGGCAAGGATTTTCTAGCAAGAGACTAGAGGTGAGTGAATGATTTCATTATAAGGCCAATGAAGAGTTATTTAAGGCGGGTTTGACCGTCAAAGCCACGTGAACTCCCGTGTTAAGTTGTAGAGTGCCTAACGCTGTTTGTTATTTTAGTTTGTTGTTTTGGTTTGTTGTTTTTGGTGTGTCGGATGCAGGTAGGCGGATTAGCCGCTAAGCTGCATGTGGGCATACTGAAGAGTAGGGTTGAGTTATTTAATAGTTTTATTAGTTAGATACGAGAAGGCTTTATCTTCTGGCATTGTAATGAAATCTGTGCCACTCTGGTCTTATTTTTGTCCTATGCCGGTCCATGTGCGGTACGTTGCACTGGTTTTTTTTTTTTTATTATTTGGATTCGTTAAAATTGTTTGGTTAAAATGGATCAGTTAGAGCAATTTATTGTTGCCCCCACATTGGAGAAATCTGATTCACTTACTAAAGAGCAATTGTTTAAAGTAGGTGAACACTTTGATTTTGAGGTAGCCGTGCCTAGGAGCATACAAATAAAAATGCTTCGTGAGATTGTAAAAGAGAAATTAGTGGAACGGATGATATTAAGAGAGGATATGCATTCTGAAGTTTCTTTATAATGTACATCAATGCCACTTGCTACAGCAAGTTTAGTACAGAGTAGGTTATCTTTTGAACAACAATTAGAAATCCTAAATATACAAAGTAAAGAACGCGAACTGGATAGCCAGCTTGAGTTAGAAAATTTTAAATTTAAAGAACGACACCACACCATTAACTCATCCATAAAGGCATTAGATGGACATGCATAAGGAGTTCATGAGTAGTTAAGAATGGGGTAATGGTGATGTGCCCTTCCAAGTAAAATCATGAAATAATTATACATTAACATGTCATGGGTTTATGATGGTTAATTAATTATAAACTAATGTAATTAATTCATAAGGTAATATAATTAAATGTAATGTAATTAAAACTAAGGTAATTAATACAAATTAACAAACAAGCATGTACTAGTAAGTAAATAAGGTAGCTGTTTTTAACGCATGGACTCTTGTGACTCATGCTGTAGTTAAAGTTAGTTCATATTTAGCGCACACATTAGCTCATCGTTAGTCCATAATAAAGTAATGTTTAGTTTACATATTAACACATCATTATTTATGTACTAATTGAAAAGTGTTAGCCAAAAATCAGATCAAATCACATTTAGGTAAATGAGCGATCTGCATGAAAAAAAAAAGCATTTTGGCAATTTATTTACATGGGACATGAAAAAGAAAAATATTTTTATTTAAGTTTTTCTAAAACTAGTTTCAAAGTGCAAGTTTTAAAATGGTACCATTGTCATATCGTTACAAAATTACAAAAAAAAGGTTTTGTTTCTGAAAACAAGGACGTCATACTCATGTATTTAAAAGGTTAATTCACCCAAAAAATGAAAATCATCCCATGATTTACTTACCCTCAAGGTATCATAGGTGTATCTGACTGTCCTCTTTCCAATAAGAAAAAATAGAATCCAATAAGAGAATATATAAAAATTATCTTGACCCTTTCCAGCTCTAAAATGGCAATGGTTGGCTGATTTTTAATCAGCAGTCCAAAGTCAAGTCCATTCATAATAAAAAGTGTCTCCAGGCAGTGTATATCCATGTATTTTTGTAAGAAATATATCTATACTTAAAACTTTTTAGAACAGTTTTTGTAACTTCCAGCGACTTCTTCTTTTGAAGTGTATTTTTGGTGCATTAGCGCCACCAGCTGGACTGGAATGAATTGTGTTTTTTTTCCTATCCATTGAGTGTGTAATTAATGCTCAGTTGAAATAAACATGAAAATGCAGTGAAAAAAGATTTCTTTTGGACTTCTGACCATTGCCATTTTAGAGCTAGAAAAGCTCGAGACCATATTTAAAATAACTCACACTTAGGTTGCCTTGAGGGTGAGTAAAGGCAGATTTATACTTCTGTGTCGAGTGATCGTCATGATCCACGGCGCAAGCCTTGTGCGTAGTCATGCATTTATACTTCTGCATGCTGTAACACTTCCGAAACGCTAGCTAGCAGTAGGTTTTTTTTTTGTTCCGCTGTGTCGAGTTTCTTCGCTGGGGTTTTGTTTTTTCTGAATGCTATGTGAACTAATTTCGAGAGGAGCATGTGATATGATTGAGCATGATTGCTCATCTGTAATCAGTAATAATCCAATCAGAATGATCCAAGCTTACAATAAATGAATCGTGTTTTCCCTACTGCTCTATCTTCGTTTTGATTCCCCCCTTCCACCCTACCTCCTCCCTTTTCTCCCTTTTCTAAGGGGAGCTCTTGAAACCTACCTGATCCCGCATCCCCTTATATGCTTATTGACTTACTGTCAAGTATCTTCGAGCTCAGGGTTCTCTCCAGGGACAGCCTGCCAAACCTGCTATTAACGCCAAGCATATTTAAGTGGGAACTCATAAAAAGTCACCAAAACGCACTCATTCAGGGATAATTTTATATTATTGAATGAACTAACCCTTTAAAGTTCAATCTATATGTATTTGCAATTACTAGACAAGCAAAAATAAATAAATAAATAAAAATATGGCAGACCACAGAACTTTATATACGCTTTTCTTATAAAGTGACAATGGCCTGGCATTTGACATTATCAAATATATGCAAAACTTTATATAGCATACTGTTTGCTATATATAGCAAATCACTGTGTAAACGTACCTGAAGTCCAATCCATTCAACATATTAAATACTATAGCTTTCATTGTCTTAGCAATATGTTTACAGTATTTACAAGCTTCCTTCTGATTAAAAACACCAGCATTTAACAGTGTACAGTCACTTTAGGTACTTTTCTGACAATATAATCTAAATTTTTTAACATTTTTTAATAAATTAACCAAATATTTGGTTTAAAAGCCACCAGCACAACTTGTAATCAACTTATCTTTACCAACTGTAGACATTCTTCTTTATCCTCTAAGAGAAAACTGTCTTTGTTGCAGGCTAATAACATGCAACAAAAGTATAATAGATAAAAGCAACAAACATGTCATCAAGTGTCAAATGAATTAAATGACTAAAAGTTTATGAAAACTGAAACATTCGCAAGACCACAGATAATGTTTTGAGAGACAATGTTCAAATTTCCAATGTATGTATGCTGTACGTTCATTGCACATGGCCCAAAACTAGCATGCTATGTCTGTCATAATGTAAAAGGAATTCAATAGTTGCTTTAAGTGCCTATTTAGTTTGTGGGAAAAAAGAAATGGATGCAGTACTGTTCTGTACATACAGTATAACTCTCTATTGTTGTTTATGCTGTTCTTATTGTTATGCCAAGGTATTTTTACTCACCATTCATGAGAAATATGTACATGACTAAGCACAGAGCAGTATTTGCTGAAAAGTGATGTCAAGCAGACACTTGGTTGATTTCAACGTTGTGGTACTGTGAACACTGAAATAATAGACAGTATAACCATAAAAATATAAAAATACATCATAATTACCTCTTAATTCTTTTATACACACTGCTGATAAGATGATGGCAGTAGGGATACAAAAGCACAGCTAGCAGGTATGAATTGTCTGTCTAAATTGCACAGCTGCAAATTGCCCAGTGTCCAATCACAGGCCCATTGTGAGTTCCTGTCATATCTCAATTGAAACTTCATTGGCTGGTCTCTGTTTGATTGAGCCAGCGATGGTGTAGAACCTGGGAAAAACAAGATAGCTGCATTCAGTAGTCTTCTGTCAATCAAGTTTTGTTGTCATTGTTTTGTACAGTACGTCTCTAATCAAGTCTTGCCAATAAATGTTTAAAAAAGCTGACTATTTGAATTTTGAGGCAGAATGGTAATAAACATGTAAATGCATCACAGTCCTGTTCATACCACCCCCCTCCCCCCAAATATAAACGGTTGAAACAGTCAGTAATATGTTTTTATTATTTTAATATTATTTATTATAGTTATTTGCAAAGGATAGAATAGCATACATTTGAAAAAGCTACAAATAAATTAAAGTTTAGCCTATTAAAATGATTAGCTATTATAAAGATATTGAATTAAGTTACTGAATCTCATTAATCTTTTCTTCACTGTATAATTTAAACATTCTGATTAAAGAGCAGCGAACGAATCACTCATTAAGATTTTTAGTTTGATACATTAACAGAGGGGTCACTTTAAAAATGCACACATCTAAAACCAAATCATTCAATTGCTTTCCTAATTTATATGCTTATTTAAGACAAAATTTGTTATGTTTAAAAGAAAACCAAGCAAGATCGACATGTTTAGATGTTGTTGTTGTTATTATTGTTATTAATATTTGTATTTATTATTATTATTATTATTATTATTATTATCATTATTATTATTATTAATATATGTATATGTTTGTTTAAACACGCACTAAAAACCCACACTGTAAAGAAAAAATCTGTTATGTTTAATTGTTTTAAACGTAAAATAACGGCCGTTAAATTACTAACATTTACTGTAACTTAATGGACGTTAAAGTATAGAAATTTCCTTAAATGTATATTTTCTGTAAATTTCTGTAATTTACTGTCTGTTATTTTATGACAAATGTCTGTAATTTAATGGCCATTATTTTACTTTTTTCTGGCACCCCAGCTGCTGGAAAAAAACATAAAATAACGGATTTTTTTTAACAGTACAGAGTGTCCACTTTCGCTCCGCTTCAAATCGTGGGTACAGAATCTGTTTGGGAAACAGGGTATATGTATCAGAATATATCGGCACCTGTACTGGAATGGAAGGGAATCGCGCTGTTTTTATATTTATTTCAAAGTGTTTTCATGCCTAAATAAAATGAAAGCACAGAACAGATTCACATTAAAGAGCAAGGGGCGTCACCTGCTGGTTTGGCGGTATGGGTTGAGTATAGAGAGGATCAGCTTTTTTAGGCCCAATCCCAATTTTACTCCTTAGCCCTTTCCCTTACCTTCCCCTTAGCGTCCCAATTCTCTTTATCTTGAAGGCATAGGGCTAAGGAGAAGGGCTAGATACCCCTCGAAAGGGAGATTTTTCAGCACCACACTCAAAACCAAGGGGTAAGAAAACTTCCCAGAATACACCAGCTACAACGACAGCATAGCTACACGGAAGTCAGAAGATGTACAAATCAGTATTTTTTGTCATTATTTCAATTTTTTATGACAAACAAGCATGTTTTAATATATTCATAATGGTGTTTGTGTTTTACAGCCATGCTTTAAAAAAAAACACTAAAAAATAAAAACCTCTACATTTCGCTATCTATAATCCCTAATAATAGCTCCTGTATAGCAGTCCCACAACAAACTTTCACATCTGACACTCGATGACACTTGAATCCCCTGTCAGAAATTTCTAGTGGCTGGGAATTAGCTTACAGTGTCTGCTATAATGTTAATGTAGTTTTTTAATGTAGTTTACATAGATGAATATAGCCACTGTGTAAAAGCGCAGTACAGTTACGATCTTATTGCATGAAATATGCCTCCAGTTCCTGAAGATAAATACCAAAAAACAATGAAACTGTAATAACTACAGCAGTCGCCATCGTTGATCTCATATGAAGCAAGAGCTCATGATGACATATGTTGATGTGACCAGGTGTTGTAGGGGTGTCCCATTTCTTAGGGGTTAATTTTAAAGCCCTTCCCCTTCACACTCTGTTTTAAGGACCAAGGGGAATGGGTTAGGGGGGTACAAAATTGGGATTGGGCCTTAATGTTTATAGGCACCCTTAGAAAGATTAAAAATATGGGTAAATACCTTCACGCAACGATAGCGGGATACAATTGTAAAATACAGAAGAATTCCAGCATAAAACAGGAGGGTTGACAGGTATGGGCCTGCTGCATACTGACAGCATTGTAGGGTTTTTTTTTTTCCTTATTTATTTTGTTTTTGCATTCAAAAATACATTTTATGAACTCTGGAAAACCACATGAATCTCAAATCTGTAAAACTAAAACTATATATATAAATTGAATTACATAGTAACATTTAAACTGTACAGGAAAGTCTATGCACAGACTGTAGTTACACAATTATTGCCAGTAGCAAATGGAACCATGCTAACTGGCTAAACCTTGACTGTACAAAATATCTTAAAAAATAGTGTTTTAACGCATGGAACAAGATGGAAACAATACAGCACAGCCAAAAAAGATTAAAAATCCACCCACAATGAAACACACATTTGCATATTTCCTAATATGATGGTAGATATAGCACAATGGACCAATGTATGAACGTCTTAAGTACATGTCTTAAATACATGTCTTACTGTAAGTAAGTACTGTAAGTAACCTGATACTAAGAAAATGCATCTAGTACGATTTATCTATTGAATAATCTGACTTCTGCAAAAAATAAATGTATTTGTCTCTCTCTGTGTGTGTTATCGGCCATCTTGTAAATTTTGTATTATTTTTTACATAGTTTGCCAAGTACTGTTCTGACATTTTCATAATACTTCCTTATGTGTATTGTTTTTTCTACTTGAGAAGTCTTATTTCATAACATAATCAACCTAGTTAAGCCTTTAAATCGCACTTTAAGTTGAATACTAGCATCTTGCAGAGTAAAAGTAAAATATTAGACACACACACAGACATTGTAGTAATAAAAAGGGTACACTGTACATACCTTGAGGTCTTGGACGGTTTCTTTTTTCTCCAAGCCTGAAAACAGCACGATTTTGCACACTTCTCTTTACAGCCAATGACTTGATATATGATCGGATTGTACATGGCAGAAGATTTGGCCAGCAAAGTTGGCACAACAGAGACAGGAATAGGCACTGAATCAGGTTCTCCAAAAGCAGACACCACTGACACCACAGCATACGGGATCCAGGCTATCAAAAACCCTGCACAGATCAACATCGCCACCTGGAGTACAAAAGTAGAACAACATCAAATATGACGATGATATTTCCACACGGCATTTCTGATTAATAAAACATGCAAACCTTAGTCAGCTTCATCTCCAGACTGTGGTTGTTCTTATTCCGAGTGTCGAAGTGAGAGACTTCTTTGGCTGAGGATTTCACCTTGAAGATGATCTTGACGTAGGAGAAGACGATGATGCCGGTGGGGAGGATGAGGCAGAAGAATAGCATACACATCACAAAGCTCTGGCCAGACACTGAGGCCTGTGCCAACCACCAGTCCAGTGTGCAAGAGGTGCCAAACGGCTCAGGTGCGTAGTTACCCCAGCCCACCACTGGCATGGTGGCCCAGAATGCAGCATAAACCCAAGTGAAAACCACTGAGAGGAAAGCATGATGACGCTTCAACCAAGTGCCTGGTGGCAGAGTAAAGTCATCTTAGTCAAGCTAGTTTGACAGACAGACAGACAGACAGACAGGCAGACAGACAGACAGACAGACAGACAGACAGACAGATAGATAGATAGATAGATAGATAGATAGACAGACAGACAGACAGACAGACAGACAGACAGACAGATTAGTCAATCAGCTCTAGCCAGGTTACAAATTGTTTAAAATACAGTGACCCGTCTTCAGACAGTAACTACATAGATGGAGCAAATTAATACAATTTCTGTCATGAAAGTATGTGTGCGTAGGGTGATAGGTCATCTAATCTACTCCTTCGTCATTAACTACATTGCTCAGGAGATTGTTTGCTGTTGCCTCAGCAGTCAATGAGCTTACTCCTTGACAATGCTCAGTGTCGCTCTATGATGTAATGGTGCGTTCACACCAGACGTGGATGAAGCGTCAAGCTCGAGTGATTTACATGTTACAGTAAAGGGGGTCGCACACCGGATGAGCTGCTCAGTGCCGCAACACAGTGTGCACATGACAATTGGAAGTGTTGCACACCAGACACACACATTCGAATGTTATTTAATATGAAATTGTTCAGATGGCGCTCTGTGGTGTGGCAGAAATATGAACAGTGTCCTGAGTTGTAACTAGGCGCCGCGGACAGCCGCTTACTTGTGGCGCTGGTGTGCGTACCCTGAACGAAATCTATGTTTTTAATTCTAAAATGCATGGCGCTGCATGGCGCGTCATGGTATGGTGCTGAGTGGCGCATCCAGTGTGCGACCCCCTTAAGTCAATGCGAAGACACGAATAGGCATCCTGCGGTACGATACAGGCAACACATTTTGCACATTTGATGTGCTTAACGCACAAATGGCGCAAATCGTTCGAATTGGAAAATCTGAATTTTAACGGACATACGCACTGCGTTAACCAATTAGGAGTTTGCTCTCGTATGGGCGTGATTATAACGTAGAGCCTGTAGTGAAATCCTCCTGCCGAGACCAGACAACAACCAGTCAACACATCCAGGTATAGTTTCTGGAGCAGTTAATAAGTTCACACAGCTGGGTGCACTTCAGAAAGGATCTAGAGGACTCTAAACAAATAGACATGGCGTCAAATGAATCTACGCTGTTTTTCAGTCTTCCTAAATCACATAAAGCACAGTTAATCTCTCGATAAAAACCATTTTAGCCATTTAGCAATGAAATTAGAGTCACCGAGCAGACAGAGGCTCCACCCATGATGCGAATCTGCATCTATTGTGAAGTGAATTTGACTGGCGAATGAAGCAAGTAAACTCAAAATGTTCACGCGTCAATTTATGTGCAAATATCACGATTTATTCACACGTCACATCTGGTGTGAAAACGGTATTAGGTTGCAGCATGTTTTCGGAGATCCTCTTTTTTACCCCAGCTCCACTTGTGTTTAGATCTGCTATTGGGGTTACATATATATCATGATGGGTTAAATAAATATTATCCAGATGCAGCGGGTTATATTTTTATATGGTATGTCTGTGAATATACTGGCAATAGCAAGTCTCGGTACTTGCTCTGCTATAATAATCAAAGCAGCAGCAGCAGTAGCAGTGTAGCTGATCTATACTGCAAAGACCAAACACATCAACAATGCTATATACATATTCATTACCATACTTAATCCCGAGAGTGGTCATGACAGAACGCCAATCCTTTGTTCATTACTGTTCATTTTAAAGTTGAATTTCAAATGTTACTATTTTTTTTAATCTCTAAACGATATGACTTTCGTTTACCTCTGTCAGCTACTGACTTGGTATCAGCCAACAAGATCCCTTCAGTCCTCCAATCAGGATCTGCTGTGTATCCCCAAATCAAGACTTAAATGTAAGGGAGATTGGACTTTCTTAATTGCAGCCCCCAGGCTTTGGAACGCTTTACCACCGTCAATAATATAAGCACATTCCATCATCATCTTTAAGCCTAGATTAAAGACTTTTTTGTTCTGTTCTGTTCTGTTCTGTTCTGTTCTGTTTTGTTTGACAGACAGACAGACAGACAGACAGACAGACAGACAGACAGACAGACAGACAGACAGACAGACAGACAGACAGACAGACAGACAGACAGACAGACAGACAGACAGACAGACAGACAGACAGACAGACAGACAGACAGACAGACAGACAGACAGATAGATAGATAGATAGATAGATAGATAGATAGATAGATAGATAGATAGATAGATTACCATATCTTAAATGGCAGATTTTCAAGTAGCGGTCAAAGCTGACGATAGTCATAGTAATCAGACTTCCACATCCAAAGAAGAATCCGGCCCAGCCATAGTAGCGGCAACCCTGCCAGCCGAACAGCCAGCGGTGAGAAAAACTAGACACTATGAAGAACGGTTTTCCACTGACTGAAAAAATAAATAAATAAAATAACCTTTTTTTTTGGTCAAACAAGCCATGGATAGCCCTTAAGCAAAAACTCCTGACAAAACACCACTTCAGCATTACAGTGAGCCCTGAGAGTGCAGTTTCACACGGAGTTCAGTGTTTTGAAGCAGTATGATCTTAACTCATCTATGCATGCTAATAGCAGAAGAGAATCATCAAATTGACAGATCCTCTGGAGATTAATGAAAGCCTGTCTGCTAATTGCATACAAGAGAGCACAGGAGCACATTATTTGTGCATGTTCTGCAGGATGAAAACACTCCTGTTCCTGCTCAACTGATAATTACTGCATGGTGATGGCAGACTACCAAAAGTTAAAATGCACTCCCCCCATGTTAACATACATGTTAAAGGGATAGTTCACACAAAAATGAAAAGGAACTTAATTAATAAAATAATTATTTAGCATTTACTTCTTAAGCGGTTCCAAACCTTTATAAGTTTCTTTATTCTGTTACTCTTTATTGTGTACTGAGGAAGTCTATAGATACAGGTTTCCAGCTTTCTTCAAAATATTTTTTTGTCTTCAACAGAAGAAAGTAACTGGTTTGGAACATATGAACAGTGAGTAAATGAGTTTTGGATGAACTATCCCTTTAAAAATACATGCTCTTAATATGAATATTAAAATACCAACATATTAATGTCCTTTACAATAACATACAGGAGCATGAACTGCAAAATGTGGCTCATGAAGTGTTTTTCAGATATTTCTAAAAATAGGAAGTGGTTTAATCACTTCTCGAAGTCTTTTTTATCTTAATAAAATTATAATCGATTTGTTATATTAATCAATAATGTACACAAATGCAGAGGAAGAACAGCCAGAGGTGAAAAGCTTTATAAATATATACAGTTGAAGTCAAAATTATTAGCCTCCTTTTGATCTTTTTTTCCCCAAATAATGTTTGACAGAGCAAGGAAATTTTCACAGTATGTCTGATAATATTTTTTTCTTCTGGAAAGTCTTATTTGTTTTATTTCGGCTAGAATAAAAGCAGTTTTGAATTTTTTTAAAAAGCCATTTTAAGGTCAAAATTATTAGCCCCTTTAAGCAATTTTTTTTGATAGTGTACAGAACAAACCATCACTATAAAATAACTTGCCTAATTACCCTAACCTGCCTAGTTAACCTAATTAACCTAAATAAGCCTTTAAATATCACTTTAAGCTGTATAGAAGTCTTGAAAAATATCTAGTTAAATATTGCTCACTGTCATAATAAAATAAATCAGTTATTAGAAATGAGTTATTAAATGTGCTGAAAAAAAATCTTCTCTCCATAAGGCAGAAATTGGGGAAAAAAAAAATAAACAGGGGGGCTAATAATTCTGACTTCAACAGTATATATACATATATATTGAACACAGGTCTGTGTACATGTGACGCACTACAGCAGTCATGTGCATTACTCCCAAATAACAAAAGCATCATTATTCTCAAATACAGCGATGCCATCCTACTAACAAGCAACAAAGCAGAAAAGCAGCCTCCTCCAAAGGCATTTTGCAAGTAACTAAATCGATTTGATTCCATTTCTGGATGTTACGCTGAAAACAAAAAAATTCATGCAAACAACTTGAGTGAGGACAAGGAGATTCTCAGACATTTAAAATAATAAATCATCTGATGAATTGCAAAATAATCAATATAACTGCCAGTATCGCAGAACATTGCGCTCTCTATAATTAATTGAATACACTTTGTGAGCTTCATAGAGAGTAATGTGTTCGGTTAATGTGTAAGGATGATGTCAACTACACAGATTATAAAAAGATCAGTTAAAACAGTAAGACTGGTATTACTAATCAATCAATGGATGCAGTGGTATTAAATATCCACTAGGTGTGACTAGAGTACAAGTATGAACACAAGTTGGATAAAGGAGAACATTCATTCATTTTCCTTTGGCTTAGTCCCTTTATTCATCAGAGATTGCCACAGCAGAATGAACCGCCAACTTATCCAGCATACGTTTTACACAGTGGATGACTTTCCAGCTGCAACCCATTTCTGGGAAACATCCATACACACTGATTCACACACTCATACTCTATGGTCAATTTTCATTCATTCATTCATTTTCTTTTCGACTTAGTCCCTTTTTTAATTTGGGGTCGCCACAGCGGAATGAATCGCCAACTTATCCAGCATATGTTACATTCAGTGGATGCCCTTTCAGCTGCAACCCATCACTGGGAAACATCCATACGCACTAATACACTACAGACAATTTAGCCTTGACCAAATCACCTATACCACATGTCTTTGGACTTGTGGGGGAAACCGGAGCCCACGTGAACACAGGGAAAACAGGGAGAACATGCAACCTCCACACAGAAACGCCAGCCGAGGCTCAAGCCAGTGACCTTTTTGCTGTGAGGTGACAGTGCTAACCACTACACCACCGTGCAGCCCCTACTATGGCCAATTTAGTTTATTCAATTCACTTATACTGCATGTCTTTGGACTGTGGGGGGAAAAACAATTTAACTGAGCCACAAAATTCTCACAACACACACCAAATCTGTGGCATTTATGTCCGTTGAGTTCTTTTTTTTTTTTTTGTTGCTGAAATTATGGTTAACAAGCGTTTACTAATACTTAAAAGTACTTTTTTTAAAAACTCTTAACAGTAAAAACACTGTATCAGTTCATTTTTTTATTTTGATAAATTGATATAAACTCTACATTTCAAAATGCAGGATACTTTATACAGTGAATCTGATTAAAAATGAATGTCAAAACATCAGCACTAGTTTTAGCTCCAGCAGGAACATCGTAAACAGACTGTAAATATCCTGACAATTAGTTTCTTTACAAACTGCATTTCTTGTCATGTTTCAGTTAGACCCATATAGAAGATTCAATATTAAACAAATAAATATATAAATAATTCAGACAAATTCTACATTTCAATACTTTAAGTTTGGGGTAAAACATTTGTAATTTCAAAATTTTGTAACCTTAATTGAAAATTACAAATATAAAAGAAAACAACAGAAATAACTGCAAGAGGATTTTTTTTATATTATTATTATTATAAATGTTTTTTTTTTTTTTTGCTTTTTTTTTGTAATTTTCAGATATCACGTTTGTTTGGTTTTTTTTTAGTGCAATTTTTTTCCAAGGGAAAATGGCTAAAGTGTTAGTTGTCTGTTTTTGCAAATGAAAGATTATAATATATATTATGGAGGTTATATATATATATATATATATATATATATATATATATATATATATATATATATATATATATATATATATATATATATATATATACTGTAAAAATACAATTACAAAAACTACATACAATTCCTTCATGTTGTCCCAACATAAATCAATTAATTTAACTTAATTGTTTTTACAAATTTAAGTGAATTTAACATAAAACAATTAAGTTGTCCCTCCCAAAAAATTGGGTTGATTCAGCTTATTTTAAATAAGTCGTTTGAACAAGCAGCAAAGACTACAAACTTCTCAACACAGCAGTAATAACTTTATTAATTTTTTTTACATGCAAGATTAATGATAATTTTACGGTGCTTATTTTGTCACCGATACTGTCTGCCACAGCATCATCCAAATTAGAGCACTGTACAGTCCCTGACAAAAGTCTTGTCGCTTGTGTACAAATTGACCTAAAGTGCCGCTGAAATATATTTATAATCAAGATTTTTTTTTTACAAAATATGGCACATTTTAATTTCAACAGCTTTTGTTATTATCTTTCAGTGCAAAACCAAACTGTCAAAAAGTATTCTTACATTCCCAGCTTGGTAAAACCCATTGAGTCAATTTGTGCAAAGATATAAATGTTGTTGACTTGTCATATGAGCTTCACCTGGGACTAATAATGGATCAATTAGGTCTCAGGTGTGTATAAAAAGAACCTCCGTACACTAGACCTTCACATCAACTACAACTAGACCTCTCCAAACATGCCAAAATTCACCCTGAGATTAAAGTGTTGATTATCAAGCGGCAGAAAAACTGGATCCACTGCTGATGTAGCAGACACCTTCAATGTGTGTCAGCGTCAAATACAGAGGATAAAAAAAAGAGACTGGAGACGTTTTTTTAAAAAGCCCAGGTCAGGCAGACTCATACAAGACAACTGCTCGAGAGGACTGTTTGTTGGATCAAAAATCCAAGGCCAGCCCCTTTTCCACTGCAGCAGAGCTCCACGAGACCTTGTAGCTTTTCATATGACCTATTTCTAACACCAACTGATAAATTAAAAGTCCGGTTAAAAGCAGGTGTTTTACAAAATAGATAAGTGACAAGACTTCTGTCAGGGACTGTGGATAGTTAAATGAATCTCAGACTTTCACAATAGAGGAACTGCCTAAATTGATTAACTCCTCCAAATGAACAACAAATATGCTAAATCAATAGATAGCATCTGCTGCATAAAAAATGTGCCGGAAAAATTGGTGGTTCATTCCTATGTAGTGACCCTTAATAAGGAAGGGACTAATCCAAAGGAAAGTTAGAGAGTGAGAGTGATATCATTAAAGAAAAAACATGTTTTGGAGGATTGTAATGTATCAGTAATTATATGGCAGAGGGCACGTTTCAGTGTTTCAAGTTTCAGTGTATTATAAATTGTTAGTGGAAAAGATGGGGTGTAGTTTCTATTCTGCTCTTAAAACAATTTGGAGTAAAGAGTTAAATTGTATATTTAACGATGAACATTGGAAATTTTTTTTGCAAAAACTGTAAAGTAATGTCAAGGATTTTAGGAGTACGCTTAATACAATTTTAAATTTTGAATCGTTTTTATTGGACTCCGAGTAGGCTTTTCAGGCTTGGGTTGAAGGACTCTGCTGAATGCTGGAGATGTGAAAGCAAAGAAGGAGACTTGATGGATTCCCTGTGGTCCTGTTCTAAAATACAGGAATTCTGGGTTAAAGTGCATAATTACATTCAGGATGTTTCTAAACGCTTTCGTTTTGTCCTAACATACATGTACAGGGAGACCCATTCGTGTTGGGACCTGGTGTGAAGACGTCTGAGTGGATTCAATTAAGTATTATGATTGGAAGACAAATCATTATGAGGGGATAGCATTCAGCATGTCCACCACCATTTCAAGAATGGGTTACAGAACTGGGGAAGGTGGCAGCATATGAAAAAATGACATAGATTACTAGATAAATTGGATGTTTATCAAAGAAGATGGGGAAATTATTTGGCATTTTTGGAGAATGAATAAGGTCATTGTGGTGAGACGCACAGTAAAAGTGTAATTATCTTATTTGATTGATTTATGTATAATCATTATTATTGTATTGATATTGTATTAATGTAATATTTTATTTTTTATTTAATTATTTTTACTATTATTATGTTCTGTATGTGTGTGTTTTTATATTATTTATTTATTATATATTATTTATTTTATAGATTATTTTATTTATTATATAGTCTTATATTATTTATTTGTATTTGCTGGATTTATGATAGCAACATCTAATGACAGCCACTGCCGCTGTTGGGGAGGGGAGGGAAAAGGGGATGTTAAAAGGAGGTAAAATTGGTAAACTGGTTGAACTGTTTAATTATTGAAGAAAATAAAAATTAAATCATATAAAAAACTTGTTTTATTTTCCACTGTTGTACTGATACCCAATTCTATATCTTTTCACAACCTGAATTGAAAAGCAGATTTGTTTGACTTAAGTACTCCGCACATACCTGGGTCCAAAATGATCTGAACACAAAATCTTATTTAAACATATAAATAAAAAATAACAAATAAAATCAGTACGAATTTCAAGAGAATTAATGAACATGCAATGTTTCATTCCCTTACTGAAATAAAAAAAATTTAAATTAAAATTATTAACAACTAAGTTTGTTCAGCAATAGTGATAACACCTACATTATATAACAAACAAAACGCCAGAAGCTTCATGACAACTGAAAAATAAACAAAATAGAAGAATTTGATGTTTTGATGACTTTTGGAACCTTGTGGCTCAAATATCTGTGTTTGATTTTCACAAGTGCATTTCAATAACAGCCAACAGTAAATCAGCCAGAAGGCCATTGACACATGTCATGAAAGAGGCAGCACTGGATAACCTTGGCTGATTTACTGCCACACCAGAACACAATGCCCAAAGTGACACAGTACAACCTATATAGACTACACACTGAAAGCTGTATATCATCAACACACAACCAAACATACTGTAGGCACTCCAACAGACAGCATCCTATTCTATTAGTAAAAAGTAATTGCGCTTGTACACTAGTAATTCTGCTTTAGAAATATACATTTATTTTCACGTTTCTGATAGATGATGACATGAACTAATGCAAACTCACCTGATATGCCAAAGTCGAATATAGCTAGATTGAGTGTCATGATCTCTGGCGGCTTTAACTTTGTTTTTCGCTTGGCGGTCATGTACATGACATAGCCATTTCCAGTGGCTGACAGGATACCTGTAAAAACAGAAAAAGACTACATTGAATACTTGTGTTTCCTCACAAGGCAATGCGGTGGCGCAGTGGGCAGCATGTTCGCCTCACAGCAAGAAGGTTGCTGGTTCGAGCCTCGGCAGGGGCAGTTGGCATTTCTGTGTGGAGTTTGCATGTTCTCCCCGTGTTCGCATGGGTTTCCTCCGGGTGCTCCGGTTTCCCCCACAAGTCCAAAGACATATGGTACAGGTGAATTGGGTATGCTAAAATTGACCATAGAGTATGAGTGTATAAATGAGTGTGTATGGATATTTCCCAAAGATGGGTTGCGGCTGGCAGCGCATCCACTGTGTAAAACATATGCTGGAAAAGTTGGCGGTTCATTCAGCTATGGTGACCCCAGATTAATAAAGGGACTAAGCCGACAAGAAAATGAATGAATGAATGGGTGTTTCCTCACAAATCCGTACTTGCACACAAAATCCAAAATAGCTGAAGGACAAACAATCAAAATATGAAAGTTGCCCAGTGGCCTTAGGATAACAAAGAACAGTAGACAATAATAGTTTAAGCTGATAAATATAAAAAGTCCTGAAAAAGTGACCATATTATGTAAAACTTCCTTGCATGTAGATGTCTTCAGGAGAGGAATCTCATGGAACATGTGAATTTTCAGGAAGATCGGACATGGCAATACACTGAAATTCGACAGTCCGCCACAGACATGCCTTTTGGCAAAAACTGTAGATCTTCATAATTTAACATCATCCACAGAATCTGTTTACTGGTTTGATTGAAAATAAAATAAAATAATTTCTGGATTTTTTAATTCAGTGTGATTTGTAAAATAAAATTTAATTTAAATGAAATCAAAAATTATAATTATAATTATTATTATTATTATTATTATTATTATTATTATTAATAATAATAATAATAATAACAATGATATTAATAATAATAATACAAAAATTTATTAATATTAAATAAAATAAAATATTAGTATTACTGCATTTTTAAAATTCAGTGTAATGTGTAAAATAAAATTAAATTGAAATAAAAAAGTAAAATAATAAAATTGATAATAATAATAATAATAATAATAACACAAAATTAATAAATATAAAATAAGATCAAATATTATTATTACTGCTTTTTTTTAAATCAGTGTGATCTGTAAAATAATAAAATACATTTTTATGATTGTTTTAAAATAACAAAATGAATAATAATAAAAATAATAATAATAATAACAACAACAATAATAATAATAATAATAATAATACAAAATAATTAATTAATATAAAATATTATTATTACAGCATTTTTATTCAGTGTGATCTATAAAATTAAAATTAAAATATTTATTTAAAAAATAATACAATGAATAATAATAATAATAATAATACAAAAATAATAAATTAATATAAAATTAAAATTAAATATTATTACTGCATTTTTTAATTCAGTGTGATCTGTAAAATCACAAAATTAAAAAATTTAACTAGACAATATTAAAATGAATATTAATAACAATAATAATACAAAAATTAATTAAATGACAAAACTTGGATTCAATCTGATAAAATTTCTAGGAGAAGTTTGTTACAATGTAAAACATGTCATTTCCTGTTGCCAGCAGGTGGCGCTATAACTGTAACTGAATATTGGCATGTAAACGTGTTCAGGTCAGGACTGTTATCAACTGTGTGGATTTTGAGGCAGTTCAGACAATGCATGCCTGAGTTATAACAACTTCCTTTTTCGTGGTAAAACATCAAAGTTTGTGAGGCCGCCACATACATGTCTTTTGACAAAAACTCTAGATCTTCGCAGTTTAACATCGCCGTCTTTAGATGACAAAACCCAATTTTGGTATTGAGCTGATAAATTTTTTAGGAGGAGTTTATTAAAATACAACGTCTGGAAATGGCAGGAAAAATTTTTGGCAGAAGAAGTTAAAAATATCCGACTTCCTGTTGGGTTTGAGATTTCGCTCCAAGAGACTTTTTTTGTAGATATTGGCATGTTTGTTTTGTGTGCCAATTTTCGTATGTGTGCGTGAAACGTAGCTCGGGGGCCATTCCGTCAAATGTGGATAGGTGGTGCTGTCGAGCCATTTCGCCACACCCACTTCCATTAACAAATGAAAATTTTCCCCACTTCTGGTGCGTGTGCAAAGTTTTGTGAGTTTTCGAGCATGTTTAGACCCTCGAAAATGCAATTCATTCTAGAGTAGAAGATGTTGTAAATACTGAGATTAACTTTAAGCCTTTTTAAAATTCTTTCTTCTTCATAATGCATTTAAAATCAGTATATCATTTCAATATTCCAGGTCAGTTGGAATCCAAAGAATCATTTATATATATATATAAACTAAAAAAGTTTTTTTCAACCACAACTTTCTGTAAATATTTAGTAATTTCTTTATGAGTGTGAAAAAAAGTTTTATACGTAGCTATTTCATTGGCCATGTAAGTTGTATATAGTTCAGCCCTTTTTATTGACTCATAAAACTAACCATAACAGTGTTATTAATAAAAAAAATTTCCCACAAATTTTTTTTTCCATCTGTTTGAGATCACTCTCGTATGTGTGTGTGTGTGTGTGTGTGTGTGTGTGTGTGTGTGTGTGTGTGTGTGTGTGTGTGTGCGTGTGTGCATGTGTGCGTGTGAGAGAGAGCTGTGTATACCTTGAACTACAATGACTTTATAATAAGACTTGTACTTTTTCAAAGAGTCAAAGGTTACTGGTTATTCTAAAAAAATCCTCATAATGAAAGAGAAGTGAGATAATTAGTCTTTCCTGGTTACAGCCACAAACACTAAAACAGCACAATGTTTCCATTCATGATATTTTCCTTTTGACCAGGATTGTAGTGTGCTGAAAAAGCATTATCAGAGAATTAGATTAAAGACAACATTTATGACCCATAATCCTCTTTTCAATGAATCCATAATATCCACCTACTGAACATCAGATGTCTGAAGCTGAGAACATTGTGTGCACAATTTGACATCTTGGCCCGTTGTGTCAGCTGACTGATGTTTATTTCATGTGACTATTCAATGAACTCTTGTTTTCTGCTGTACTCATATGATTATGAATCGATGTGCATGGATCATGCACTTTAATATTACTAGCAGCTATACGGTGTTTAATGTTTGTGTGCTGGGAGAGTCCATCCACTAATAGAAAAACAAATAAAAATTGCACAAGTATTGCAATACCTTTTGGATGATCTTTTGATAAAAAACAATGTGGATTCGGTCATTTCACCAAAACACACCTTTTTGGGTTAAATGAAAACCAAATGAAAATGCCTGCAAAGAAAACAGCTAAACTGGAATGTCAGGAATGTTGGATTTCTGGACAAACTGTCCCCATTAAAAGTCCTTCTGTGTATTTTCTGAATACTATAGTAACTAATGGATGACCAGAATAAATATTGTGCTGAACAAAAGATTTATTTATAATAAGAGTTATTCAATTATATATTTTACAAAAGGCATGCCATTGACAAAACATCTGAATCATTTCTTATAATGCTATGCATGCTGGGCATACTGTAGCAATCATTCTCTTTGACAGATCATGCATTTAATTCATGCATGTTTATTCTGACTTGGAGCGGCATGTAAAGTAAAAATCAATAAAGACCTGTAATAAGGCATTGCCTCCAAAAATGCAAATAATATTTTAAGCAATTTTCAACAAATACAAATGTAGGTTAGTTGTACATTTAAGAAAATTACTAACCATAATTCTTTTGCCAAAAGGAATATGTCATCTTTTTTATTTTTATTCTGCATACATTTAGAAGAAAACACTGTAACTCTATGCCAAATGTACATTTGTAATGTGTTCAAAAGTGCTTTAAAACGAATTAAATATCCATATTCTTTGGAGTTACAGTCATACATGTGGTTACAGGGTGCATAAACTTAAAATAAATGTTCAGTGAAGTAAAAGTGTAACTAGCCATAGGGTCACAAAACTTCAAAACTATTTACTTCTAAATGCACTAGATGACTTTATGATTGAGAACGACATCCCAATGGCCTGACCAAACTAAACTTACCAACTTTAGTAAACACAACACAACAATACACTATGGGCATTATCATACTCTACACCTGGCACAATAAAGCACAAGACGTGTTTGGCATGATTTGTCGCTATTTTTAGACCAGCGCAACTATAATTTTCACTTTTTGCGCCACATTATTTAAATAGAAATAGACCGCACTGTTGACCAACTAAAAGCTGCTCTAAAGTCCAGCGCAGAGCGCATTGTAGTTATGTGCCTATGCAGGTTTAAATGCTTAATACACAGGATGTACAGCAATGCACAAATATCTTTAAAATGAAAAAATTAAAGGATTAAAATGTATAAAAAAAATTTCTTTTCTACATAAATATAAAAACCACTGCCTTTATGCCTTCATCATATTATTATTAGCAGTATTATTTATTATATGTATATTTATAATTGTTTAATAAAAACAAGTTTAGATTTGTCCACCTGTTGGGTTTTGGAGACATATGCATCACCATATAAGAATAGGACATGTGTTTGTATATAACTCTGTTTTTACCACACTTCGTTATTATTGATCATTTATTAATTTGCTGGAAATTAGAACTGAATAGAAATAGTTTTGAAACAAATCTTTGCACTTAACAAACAAAATTAAATATGTAGACTAATGGATGTCTTCAGTGGTGTGCGTACAACACCATTTCCTTATCCAAGAAAGTAAAGGAGTAAATAGTAAGAGTAAAGTAAAGAGAAAGTAAAGAGGCCGGATGGAGGGGGCTTGTTCTGTTTCGCACTGCAGATGGTCAGTTTAACTGCTTTAACTTTAACTCATTAAGAGAATAAGCACAACCCTGTTAGACCATGCGCCACGGCACAGAGCGTAATTTTCCATTTTCCATAAAATAGCAAAAGTGTATTCGGACATGCCCTTAATGCTTTTGCACCCTGCACTTTAGACTCTACGCCTAGACCATTAAAATAGAGCCCTATATCTGTATGTATATAAACATTAGCATTAGTGAACATTTAGCACATTCTCAGGAATATCAGTTTTATCTTTTTTTTTGTTTTTTGCTTATGAAATTAGCTTTCTGTTATCTAACAGTTTATTAAACTGGTAATCTTGTTGATTTAGACAGAATTGAATGCATAAAAACTCATTTTAATTTCACATATTTCATATTAATGTTCCTTAAAACAGCTTCACTAAGACTAATAACATAGTCACCTTTGTTTGACTGGCTTCCCCATCTCACTCTCTTCTCTTTTTCATGCTTTTTTTTCCTCATTTGTTATCCTGAATTCCTGATTTTCGCTGCGTCATCTCTTTAGTCTTGCCATCTACCTAAACGATGCGCAAAGTTCAGAAACGGACTGTGAAGTGCCGTGTTTCCAAATATTCTGCAAACATCTTAAAGGGACACCTCAGGCACACGCTCTTGGCACAGAGGGGTGCTTTCATTATTGTCTGTGCCCTAATAGATTATTTGTGTGATGAGGCAATTTAAATTCCAATATGCCTCAAAGTATGGGCTTCTATTGGGCCCCCTGTGTGCTGAATCATCCTAATCTGCGCTCCTGATACTGGCTGTAGCTGATACAGACAGAAGATATTCCACTTAGACACTTTTCTTCCCTCCTCAAATATATCAAACATTGAAAACCTATTTCCTAAGTAATGTTGTCACTATTTGAAGTTATCATAAAAGAAGTTCAAGTTTTAAGTATATTTCATGAGTTACATATAATATAAGGCACAGTATAAATAAACTTATAAGATATTTAAAAAAAAATAAACTGGTGGCAATTTGCTTAATTACCTGACAAACCATATTTAACTGGCATCCAACTTTCCAGTTTTCTCTGACTTTGCAAGCTGGTGAGCACTGAGCAGCTCTAAAGACTGAAACCCTCCAAGAGCAGGTTGTCTGAATTAAGGGCAATGGTATAGTCCTTTCATTTATAGCAAGAGAATATTGCATCTTTACAATGTCTCCTCCAGAAAGACTGGTTGTCAACGAAAGACCTAGCACAAGAGGACAGTATAATGCTGAGAATCTCAGTGAGCAATCAGCTTCAGTTATTGCTCTCCATTTTAACGATGAACGGTAAGAATCTCGGCACTGAGTGACTACGTTTAAGAGAATTTGATCTGAAAGCCCACTGTAACCAAACCAAAGACCAGACTAATCCTTCCTGGGGATCAGGTTGTGTAGGATAGAGAACTGGTTCAAAGTTTTAGTGATGATGAAAGCAAGTTTGATTCATTTAAGTCCAATGGGAAACATTTTCACACTGGGGATTGATGTGATAGCTGGAAAATATCTAAAATGCTGTCTGTTTGTAACAGAAGTTACAATCAGGACTTGAATCAACATGAATGCACCTCTGCCCTGTTTACAGCTAGTAATAATATGTAAATTTTTGTTGATTACAAATGGAAAACATTAAAAGTCTGAAATTCATTATTCTAGGGTTAAGCTTAATAAATTCTACCTCTCCATCTCCTCCAAATGTAACAAATGTGAATCTGCGGAAGACTCCTTAGGACATCTTTTTTGGTCATGCTCAAAACTTTGAGTTTTGGAGTGAAATGTTCATCTTCTACTATGAGGCTTATTCTTGTGAGCTCACCCCTGATTCAGCAATGGCTGTTTTTGGTTGGTCTGACTCACTTTGTGTGTTCAGTCATCAAATTAAAAAAGTTGTCTAATATGGAACGGTGATAGCTAAGTATATATATATATATATTTGTTTATGGAAAAGGGCATCAAAACCACTTTTTAAATCCTGGCTTTCAGAATTTTCTAGCACTTTACATTTAGAGAGACCTAGGGCCCTATCATACACCCGGCGCAATAAGGCGCAAGACGTGTTTCTATGGCATGTTGCTATTTTCCGACCATAATTTTCCCATTTCCACCATGTTGTTTAAATAGCAAATCCATTTGCGCCACTTTGTGGACTCATGGGTGTTTCAGTCTAGATAAGAGGCGTGTTAAGGCGCATTGTTGGCGCGTTGCTATTTTAAGGAACTAAAATAGACTGCACAATAGACCAACTAAGAGCAGGTCTAAAGTCAGAGCAGAGCGCGTCAGTTGTGCACCTCGCTTAAACATTGCTTAATACACACAGCATGTAGAGCAATGCACAAATATCTTTACAAATGAAAAAGACTTAAAGGAATAAAATATTACAAAAATGATTATTTTCTAAATAAATATAAAAACCACTGCCTTCATGCCTTCTTCATCTCGGGAGGCTTTTCAGTTTATTCATGACAATTTGCTTTTGTATAATGTTATTATTATTAGTAGTAGTATTTATTATATGCATATTTATATTTGTTTTATTAAAAACAAGCTTAGATGTGTCCACCTGTCAGGTTTTGGACCATATGGGGCACAGCATGTGTGTTTGGATATAACTCAGTTGTTTGAACACACTTCGTTATTATTGTTCAATCATTAGTTTGCTGGAAATTAGAACTGAATTTGGAAATAGTTTTGAAACAAATCTTTGCACTTAACAAACTAAATTAATTATGTAGGCTAATGCATGTCTGTGCCTTCAACAAGTTTCCTTAGCCACAAAAAAGAGTGAAAGTAAAGAATAAGGAGGCTCATTCTCTCATTCTCGTGCTGCAGATGCTCTGTTTAACGGTTCTCTTACTAGTAAAGTGTTCAGTTTTTTCACTTACAAAGTCCGCCATGTAAATAGCAAATGTGCCATAGCGTGACGTAACTGACTCTTAAAGGGAATGGAAGATGGTTTAAGCTGATTGGTTTAATCTTAAAACACACCCATAACTCATTAATAGGATAAGCTCAAGCCTGTTAGACCATGCGCCGCGGTGCAGAGCACATTTTCCATCCTTAACAGCAAAAAAAATTGATTCTGACACGTCCTTATTGCTTTTGCGCCCTGCGCTTTGGACTTTGCACCTAGATCGTTAAAATAGAGCCCCTAGACACAATCTATCCAATAACATTGCTGGCTTCGAAGCCACCTGGAAACCCTTTTGTAATTATCTGTCAAATGCCAAGGATAAAAGTTTAAAGGTATAACCCTGTCATTGTCTGCAAGATCACCATTTTGCCTGTGCCCACTGGCCTAGATATATATGTGTAACATTGTTGACCCATGTATAATACTGGAGGAACTGATGTAATAATGGTTTTAAAATCTTTTTTTTTCTGTCTTTTGTGTATATTTTTTTTGTTTGTTTTGTTTGCATTTCTTTTCAGTCTTTCTAATTGCTGTTGCTTTTTGTATTGCTCTGTGTTGCGGTCAAGATAAAAATACAATATTAAAAAAAAGTCTGAAACGTTTTGATCTTGTCAACTTGCGATCTCTTCCAGAGGCAAAACAAATTTACTGGATTCTGTTAGGCACTGTGAATGCAGCCACAAAAAGACCACTGCAAAAGTGCAAAAAAGACATTAAATTACCAAGTGTGAACAGGAGTGTGTCTAAACAGGTGAGTTTTGCTGAGTTCATAACAAATGTAAAATCAATGTTCCCATGAGTAAATTACAAAAAAGTCAGAGTAAACGAGAATTGTTGGCACACGGTGCAGATGACTCAAAATGCGCAATGCTTTTGCTGAGAACAGGTGGAATTTGCCTTGATCACATCTACTACACAAGTTCATACAGTATAATTGAACTCAAGCTAAAAAAATCCCAGTCTCAGAGTTTCAGAGATTGAAAAAAACTGTGGTTATATATTTTATATTCCCATATGTTAATCATTACTGTTGATTGTTAATCTGTTAATCATTAAAAATCATCCTTAAATATTAAACAAATGCACCTATTCATAACCCTGAGCATGTTAACACACCACAAGCAAGACAACTGATCTGATATGAACATAGATAATTGCACCAATGTGAAAAAAGCATGTATGCTAGGTGTGCATTCTTCTGATAACAATTTCAGCAGTCTAACAGCGTGTTTGAGAGTCAAAGCTGCAAAATATTACAAGGATCTCAATCAGATACTTAATAATAACAGAATAGAATAATCAGGGTTTTCTATGTGAAAGACCAAATCAGTTTCATTCCTTAAGTAGATGTCATGCACTTGGTGCAAAGTGTGCACAGATTTTTGCAAAAACATGCACATTAAATCTATATTTAGTAACATGTTCAAGTCTTTGGATGTATAATCAAGCATCAGGGTTTGGACTCATTGCTTTAAATATTATTATATCAAAGTGTCTACTCCCAATAGTGTTCATTAGTAATGGGGCCTTACCTACCAGCGTGACGTTAAAGTAATTTGGTCTTTGTACAAGACTGTTATATGTACAGGTAAGAGGATAAATCTGATTGCAAAACCGTTTTTCTCAGAATTTACTGGCAGAGGTTATTCATGATTGTCCAGCTGTTATTTTACAGATATGTTATTTGGTTTGGCATTTTGATGTCTGCAGCAATCTTGCTGTCTGCAGTTAAGGCATGCTTGCTGTCTGTAGTAAATTTATTTTAGATTCATTTTATTTAGATTTATTTATATATATATATATATATATATATATATATATATATATATATATATATATATATATATATATATATATATATATATATATATATATATATATATATATATATTTATATATATATATATATATATATATATGTATAAGGTAGCGTGGGGCACAAATTAATGCGGGGTAAAATGTAACACAGAGATTTAAGGTATTTGCAAAGGGTTTGGCAAAATTTGGATGAGAAACACAGGAGAAACCATTTTTGCAGCATGAAAGTATTTTTTATTATACTCAATATATATATATATTTTTTTTTTAATCTGTGAAATTATGTACGTAAAATCTTATAATGTTGTGATTACTGTTTTCTAGGCTAAAATATGGAACTATTTTGAAAGATGTAAAAATACTCAGTGACTGCTAGCCAGTTTTGGTTAAAACACGAAAACACAGTGGGGTTAGTTGTAACAGTGTTACAAATAAGCCACACACTGTTGGACACCAACTTAACTTACAAAATAATTTGTACTTTTTGAGTGTAATGTTGGGAACTTTTTAATTAAAATATTTTTAATAGAAAATATTTTTTTGATAGAAAAGAATAATTTTTTATTGCTAATAATGCAAATAAACGCATTGTATAATAATGGATAATAATGCAAATAAATCCAAATGTGTTTTTCCAATAGATAAATAAATAAACATGCTGTGCTATGTAGAATAAAAAAAGAGTTAAGTACTGAGGAAAAATACTGTTTAAAGTAAACTGAATTTAAAATAATTGTGTGAAATCTGACTTTAAAAGCACGCGTTACAACTAACCCTCTGTCTGTTAGAGCTTGTCCCACAGGTGGGGTAAATAGTAACATTTTTACTCCTGGCACTTATGGCAATACTGCACAGAAACTATAGGTCTGGAAATCATACAACCAGTGCTCAGTTGTAGAAGAGGCTTGTGTGTTGTTGGTAAAAACAAAATGGTTTGTCTAACCCCATACTTTGTTCATTATTTGGCCAAAACCAAAATAATGTTCCCTTTATTATTTGAGCAATATATATATATTTCAGAATTATTAGCCCCCCTTTGAATTTTTTTCTTTTTTAAATATTTCCCAAATGATGTTTAACAGAGCAAGGAAATTTTTACAGTATGTCTGATGATAATTTTTCTTGAATTCTTTGAAGTCTTTTTTTTCTCGCTAGAATAAAAGCAGTTTTTAATTTTTTTTAAAACATTTAAGGTCAAAATTATTAGCCCCTTTATGCTACATATTTTTTCGACTATCTACAGAACAAACCATAGTTATACAATAAATTGCCTATCTACCCTAACCTGCCTAGTTAATCTAATTACCTAGTTAAGCCTTTAAATGTCACTTTAAGCTGTATAGAAGTGTCTTGAAAAATATCTAGTCAAATATTATTTACTGTTACATGACAAACATAAAATAAATCAGTTATTGGAAATGAGCTATTAAAACTATTATGTTTAGAAATTGTGGAAAAAATAAACAGGGGGGCTAATAATTCTGACTTCAACTGTATATTACTCTATTACTTGTGCTGACACACTTAAATTATAAAACAGAGATACTGACACTAAAACCTTGTATATTTCCCTTTTGTATGTTTTGTTGATACAAAAGTGAGACTTTAGTTATTTTATCAGCCAGAAATAAGTATAATTGTTCAAACTAAACATTCCAGACATTCTGCTGTAAAATATTTTAAATCACAATTCAAATTCATCCTTGATCTCATTAAAAATGTACTTGTATGAAATCTTCCACATTGTACACTTACCGATGATAAGGATGTAGAAAGCTGCCACTATGTCTGCCTCCTTGGACAGTTTGGAGGCAAAGGGATCCCCTCGAAGGAGGTAATGTGGGATGTATCCCGAGGAGATGGAGGTCTCATTCTCCATTAGGGCCTTTACTGAGGAGTGTGATTACTTTCCTGCAGAATTAGGAGGAAAAATTATTAAAAGCTTTAGCAGAAAAACTTTTGAACTCAGTTTGAGACTTAGGCTGGAGGGCAGACATATACAAGAGATTCACGATACCAAAACCTCCTGCCAATGTTCTGACATGCCAGATTAAGCAGTCTTATCGCTACTGTATGTGAAAACACTCCCTTCAATTCACAATCAATACACAATGAGTCCTTGTGCATTCCCATGACAAACGTTAATGAGCAGACTTAAAGAAAATAGAGCATGAAAACAACCTCAGAGATGATCACGCTTCACACTCTGGATGCAGTTGTAAATAACAGCATGGACATGAATCAGATGTTCTAGCGATTCTTTAGCAGGCCCTCTAATAAACTCAGAAGTAGTTTGCAGTAGTTAATGATGAATCCTTTAACAATGCAACTCCTCATTTACAATGTAATAACAGCCTCTCTTTCAATTTATCAGTATTTTAATTGGACATAGTACTGGAATAAATTAGAGATTCTGCATGTGTGTGTGTGTTTGATTTTTGGACCTACATTCATCTGATACTCATTTTCAATCTGTCAATCACCATAAACAGCATCAGGCTGCCAATTACTGTAATAGCTGGGGTTTTCTTCCCAAACATTAATTCATTTGCCAGTTCAGAAGAAAATCACAAAACATCACACAGATGGATCAAATTAAATCATCACAAATCACAGAACAGGAGGCCATTGTTTACTCTTAACACGATGAAGAAAAATAAAAAGAAATTGCTTGTATTTCACAAATATAAGTAACATATCAAGTGAACATGAAGTTAAATAGACTCGCAGGTTTAGTTGAAATTAACACAAACTCACTGCAAAAAAAGCTTTTCTAACCTAAAGGTTTTGTCTTGTTTCTAGTCCAAATGTCTACAAATTATTAAATTGAGAAGCATTTTCTAGACAAGTATAAAATATTGGCTTGTTTTGCGAAATAATGTGTCAGAATTGAGTGAGTTTTTCCTTAAAACAAGCAAAATAATCTGCCAATGGGGTAAGAAAAATTATTTTGTTATCTATTTAAAATAAGACTAGTTTGCTTACCCCATTGGCAGATTATTTTGCTTGTTTTTAGGACAAATACACTAAATTTTGGCATATTATTTTTAAATCAAGACAATGAGTTTTTGCGCCTCTTTGTGGACTCATGGTTTCGGTCTAGAAAAGAGGTGTGTTAAGGCGCATTGTTGGCGCGTTGCTATTATGAGGAACTAAAATACACTGTTCAATAGACTGTTCAAGTCTACTTTTACAATTTGACACATGTAAACCACTGTAGAAAAAGCTTTGGAGATGTAACATAAATTCTGTTTCAAATAATAGGTCACCTTTAGCTTTCGTCATGAGCCACGGCTGTGTTCAAAATGACATCGATGTTTTCAAAGTGCACTGCAAGGGGAACACAATTGTAAACATGAAGATTGCTAAAACTGAACTGTAAAAATACTTTGAAAGCAAATTACACCAAAGAGAGATGACTTTAATGCTTTTTTTAAAAATCATTCCAAGTTTAAATGTTAGAATGTTCTAAATGAATAGGGCATAGGGGGAATAACTGGGAATAGAACACAGCCAGGAACTATGTTTCTAACTACAGCTCCAGAGGTGTAAGTTGCAAGCATAGAAGTTTGCAACGAAGTTTGAACAACGAATTTGGGAAACACTAAATCAACAATATATGTTTGTAACGACACAACTTGCGACCTTAGTTGGCTAACGATGGTTTTCGGAAATGCACCCTTGGTAGAGACTTGGACCAGTGACGTTCCTGCTGTGAGGCAACAGTGCTAACCACTGGGCCGCCGTGCTGCCCTATCAAGGAAAAGAAAGGAGGAGTAGGAGTGGAAAAGGGGATTATTCAAGCCGAAGATGACTGAGGTAAGGAACTCTGGTTATTTGTAACAAGTTAGGAATCATCCCATTGGTGAATCATGTGTTATCTAATGCGGGACCAGCAGCGATCAATCATAAGCACATGATCTCGAAATTAGTTTATAAATAAACTTCACTTAAAGTAATTAAATCCATCACCTTAACTTCTCGGCCACAACTACACCTGATAAAGACCCTAGCAGTGCCACAACTGGCTATTCATACAGAATGTGTCTTCAGCGCTCAGGAAAGTGCATCCTCTGACATGTCGTCGTGATAAGCTGTCATGCTCAGGGGTGGATTAAACCAATAAACAAGATAAGCGGCCGCTTAGGGTCCCAGGAAATGTAGGGGCCCCCAAATAAATACTTACAATATAAATGATACCTATAAATTATATATGACATAATTTTCTATCTTCTATTTTCTATATTTTGTATGAGTGCCTAAAAAATAAAAGTTTAATGTTTATTAAATCCTCAATGATAGAGATGTCTAGAAGTCAATTTAGGTAAAGATTTAGTTTTAAAAACAAAATAGTTTATATATAATTTTTAGTTGTGAATTCATTTGAAGAAAACCAATCATTTAAAAAGTTTTACAAGATGCTTTACTTTGCTTTATTATTTTGCATTAAGACAAAATGTGGAAAAGGAGTGATTGAGTGATATAAGAAATTAAAAATTGCAAATTAAATCCATTAAAAATAAATTAAAGTACAAAAGGTGCGTCTTAGAACTTTTGGGCCCCATGGCTGGAATTGCTTAGGGCCCCCAAATCACTACACATACGCCGCCTGGTCATGCTACTGTAAACAGAACCACCTTTGAGTTCTTCTGATTGGTCCACAGCTTTGGAACTGACTTTAATGAGCAGCACTGCATGTAAATGTTAAAATTCTTTTATTTTGACACGGCTTTTACAAAATGCATGATTTTTCAGAAGTGCTGCAAAAGACTCAGGTGCATAATGGTCATAGATACATTAAAAAACAACAGAAATAAAAGACACTGTCCCATCTCGCGCGCACATATGCCAGTTTGTGGTTCCTTCTTTATACACACGCACAAAAGAAGTGATTGAACAGGAGTTGTCCACTGCACCCGCTGCTGCATTAACAACAGATGGATGGACCTACCGTACTAGCAGTTTCATTAAAGAGATTTCAATTTTTAAGCTTCTTGAATCTTAAAATAAATGCACGATTACGGTTTTACTGTTGTTTTAGGAGAAGGTTGAGCTTCACGCTTTAAATTTTAATACTGTACATAGTCACCTAATTATGAAGTTTTTTCAGTTCTGTAGCTGACTGTGACAACAACTGCAAAAACACTTCTGCCTGCTCAAAATACATAGAAAAAATAAAGCACAGGGGAGTAGTTGTTTAGGTAACTCTTTATTTTGATGGTTCATTTGAGTATTAGTAGATTGTCTGCTTAATAACTGTTGATACTGCTCCTTCAACAGATATTTAGTTGACTATAAGAAACTTTGCAAGTACATGTCAACTTACACTAACCCTAACCCCAAGCTAACAGTCTACTTATAATCTGATGAGAACTAGTTGGCATGTAGATGCAATGTAACTTAAATTCAACAAACGGACCATCAAGATAATGTGTGACCATTTGTTTGTTTTGTTGTACTGAACCCATATATGAATAGAGTGTTAACGTACTGTAACTTTTAATTGTGAAGCTGAACACGCAAAGCTCTTAACATTATGATCAAGATCACTCCTCACCCAGCTCCAGCATGCAGCATCCACAGTGTATAGGTGGAGAGGAAAGATGGTGCAGGATGAATTGGGATTTTTAGGAGGGCATGAATGATAAGTGTCAATAGGTGGAATCTGGCCAGGACACTGAGGTCACACACTACTACAAATAATTGGAAAATAATACTGCAGAAATCTGGAGCCTCAAACAAAACCAGATAAAACCATTATTTAGCCTAATAGGGCTGTACAATATTGGAAAAAACTGACCTGCAAGATTTTGTTTTTATGCAATATACAGTTGAAGTCAGAATTATTAGCCCCGCTTTGAATTTTTTTTCTTTTTTAAATATTTCCCAAATGATGTTTAACAGAGCAAGGAAATTTTCACAGTATGTCTGATAATATTTTTTCTTCTAGAGAAAGTCTTATTTGTTTTATTTTGGCTAGAATAAAAGCAGTTTTTAATTTTTTAAAATCTATTTTAAGAACAAAATTATTAGCCCCTTTAAGCTATATATTTTTAGATATTCTACAGAACAAACCATCGTTATATCGTTATAACTTGCCTTATTACCCTAACCTGCCTAGTTAACCTAATTACCCTAGTTAAGCCTTTAAATGTCACTTTAAGCTGTATAGAAGTGTCTTGAAAAATATCTAGTCAAATATTATGTACTGTCATCATGACAAAGATAAAATAAATCAGTTATTTGAGATGAGTTATTAAAACTATTATGTTTAGAAATGTGTTGAAAAAAATCTGCTCTCCGTTAAACAGAAATTGGGGGAAAAAAACAAGGGGTAATAATTCAAGGAGGCTAATAATTCTGACCAACTGTATATTGTAATATTGATGTACTTTCATAAGATGATTTTAAACATCTCTATTTGGAAAAAAAATTCGTAACTGTACATTGTGATCATTTTGTAGGTATAATTACTATAATAAACAAATTACAAGCAGAAATGAGTAAAATAGAACAAAGATGCAAATAAAATAGTGCTTTATGGTTTATTCGAACAGTATTGAAATAAATGTAACATAAATATGTAATGTAATCAAACCATGTAATCAAATGTAAATTAACACTGTCATTGTAATAAAAAAATACAATTTATCTTTGGTAAAGCTACATATTTGATCAATTCTTCAGCCCAAATGGTTTAAATTAGCTTGAAATCTTACACAGTCACATGCCTTAAAAAATAAGTTGTTCACAGTAGTAGGGTTAAACTTAGCTTGTGTTTCGTTTCCTGGTTAATTATAATCAGAACACAATATAGCAGATTCTGCGATATGACTGTTGCATATTCGCATATTGTGATTTCGATGCTAGGGAAATTGGGGGAATTTGAGGGAAAAAATAAACAGGGGGGGCTAATAATTCAGGGAGGCTAATAATTCTGACTTCGACTGTATATCTAGATTAGAAAAGCATATAGTGTATATGCTGCTAAAACCAGGTGGGAGGTTTTTCACTACTTATTAAAATGACATAATAATAATTTAAACCTGATCTTAACCAACTATTTGTCATATGCATATATATAATTTACTTTATAATTTAAAAATGAACGAATTGCTTATTTATTTATTTATTTATTTTTTTGTGTGTGTGTGTGTGTGTGTGTGTGTGTGTGTGTGTGTGTGTGTGTGTGTTATTTATTTGTTAAATTCTTTTTTTACTATTTACAATAATCCTTTATGTGAAGCTGCTTTGACACAATCTACATTGTAAAAGCGCTATACAAATAAAGGTGAACTGAATTAAATTTTTGGCAAAAAAAAAAAAAGAAGCTAGATATTAATATTTGCAGTAATGCTGTGCAATGCAATGAATATCTCAATAAAAAACTTAAAAAAAAAAAATTTAAAAATTTATAATTCATTATTAAAAATGAACTTTCTGATAGAATACACCCGTTCCGTCAGTTTTTTTATTATTATAAGGCCAAATACTTAATCAATACCTTTATAATTCATCAGAAGAGAGTCCCGAAGAAGTGAATCTGAGAAGCATGTATAAAAATTGCTACTTCAAGACATTTATACACTGTAAAACTCAAAAAATTAAGGTAAAAAGTTAAGGTAACTCAAACCAGTTGAGGAAACAAACCATTTAAGTTCAAAAACTAATCCAAATGAGTAATGTAAACTTAATCCATTTGAGTAAATGAAGCAATTTGAGCACAGTAAAGCCCAATAAATGAAGAGAATTCAAAACAACGAAGTATTGTAAAACAAAGTAAGTTAAGGCAACTCAAACCATTTGAGGAAACCAATTGCAACAAACCTTTTGAGTTCACAAACTATTCTTTATGAGTACTGTGAACTTACTCTATTTAAGTTGAAGCATTGAGGTAGTTAATTAACTCATTACCTTCAACTCAAGGTCAAAACTCTTTTCAAATGAATAGAATTAACTTTCAGTCAATTTCAGTCAATCAAGTAAACTACACTCATTTCATTTGATAAAGTTGACTGTTGGGTTTTACAGTGTACAATCATTTTTGTCCATTCCTTCCCACCAGGTGTTTTTGAAAAACAAATAAATAAGTAAAAATGTAACAGATTACTAGTACAATAGACATTCTTCACAATAACTGCAGTCCAGCACTTCAATAAATATACATAGTTTTCAAAATCATATCAAAAGAATGTTATTACTTGGCAGAGTGGCAATGAACACAGCTAAAGACAATCAGAAAAACAATTGAAAGCGAGCTCAAAATGACAGAAAATATTGAGCTCTTGTTCACACACTGTTAGTCACCTTAAAGCTTACAGAGAACAAACACTGCAGTAGGCTTAAATTAATGAGTATTAACCACATTCTCAGGTGGCATACAGCTTTTGAAATCATCTCCCACGAGATGCTGCATCCTTGTTTTAGTTAAAGCCTCTGCAACTCCCCTGTTACAAAATGTGTGAGGTTACTAAAGCATGACACCTCTCTCTTAAAAAAACTGCTGCATAATAAGATTTCATATAACAGTCTTATGTACTAAGAGATTATTGCTTGATGCATTCAATTGCGATTTTAACTATTCAATTCAAAAGCCTTGGCTTTGGAGTTCCATTGAAAAATGACTCCAATGTGCAATGCAAAACCTCTTAAAACTAACAAAAGAAGTGTGATTTGCCAAATAACTGCTCTTTTGTTGAAGCAATCAAACTGGATTAACAGAAGTCTAACAGAATGTCAAAAATGTGAAGGATTTGAAATTTTGGAAAAAATTATAAAAGATTTGAAAGGAACCATTACATAGTTTTACCATTACATTCATGCTCTACATATTCATTCATGCTTTATCACATTTCTCTAAGTCATTATTTCTGAATGATTATTAATCAAATGTCAAATAAATCTAAAAACGCCAACTTGATTTCACCAAGTAGGATGTGTTCCTGGAATAACGTCTATGTTGATCCTGGAACAACATTCCAATCAGCCAATTAGAAATTAAGGAGTATGTTATGTTTATGTTAAGTTTAGGGCTTACGTTTTGGTTTATGCACTTCTGCATGTTTCTTATCCAACTATTATTCCCCTCAGATTTTGGGAATAATTTACAGTTATGGTTGGGTTTAAGCTGGGAATAGGTATGGATTACATTTTCCGACAAAAATTCGGTTGCAGGATCAACATAGATGTTACAAAAATCGTTTCAGGGCATATTTAATGACAGTGTTGTTCTCCAATAACTTGTACTGTATGTAAACGCAGTAGCAAACAAAACTGTAATAACTGTCAGCTGTAATAATGGATTAAACACCTTAAGACAGTTTCTCAATATGCATACTAGCGCACTGTCACTATTTTATTTGTCCACTATAATAGTTTCAATGGCAGTAATAAAGGTAACACTTAAATAATGGTCTGTATGTATCAGTAAACTTGTACAGCCTTATTAATCAGTTTATAGACATTTACAAATGCATTTTTAAAATCTTAAGTTGAGCGTGGTAACATTAACTAATACGCTGTGAGCTAACATTAAATAATAGCCTAATGAACTTTTTTAATTTATTTAATGAATGTTAACACATATATTGATCATTGTTTGTTATGAAACACATTAACTGACACTAACTAATGGATCATAATGGTGTGGTGAGACCCCCCCCCCCCCCTGATGATTGTGAAGCGCTTTGTGTATATGGCCATACACAATAAATGCGCTATATAAATACACATTACATTATATAACTGTGCTACGCTAATATATGACTGCGAATTGTAGTTTCTAGGGATGTCAGTCATCTTATTGTTATTTATTATAATCCCCTTCATTAATATCCTTTATTAATAAGCATTCTCACGTTATTTACAATTTCATCAGTAGCACACATTAAAAATTCCATTGGCACTAAAAACTATAATAGTAACATTGTATAACAATTAAATATTACATATTAAAAATTAACAACGATTAAATTAATGCTTCATTTGCATTAACAAATATATTGATCATTGCTTGTTATAATTAACTGACATAAACTAATAGACCATAACTGTGGTATGCTAATTAATGACTGCGAATTGTAGTCTCTGGGATGTCAGTCATCCAATATTTTTGTTTTAATCCCCTTCGTAAATAATATTCTTTATTAATAAGCACTAACCACGTATTTACAATTTCATCTGTCAAATATAATAGTAACATTGTATAAAATTTAAATATTACCTTATAAAGTTTAGTAACAACGATTATATCAGTGCTTCTTTTGCATTAATAGATATATTGATCATTGTTTGTTAGAAAATACATTAACTAACATTACAATTTCATCAGTAAAATACAACAAAGACTCCAAATGGCACTGTAAACTATAATAGCAACATTGTTTTATATTGCTTAAATATGTAATATTCCATCATAAACTTTAACAACAACGATAATATCAATAATTCATTTGCGATCTTTACTATTTATAAGCGTTCAGCTTCACAACAGCATCCAGTGGTCAAACACACACTGGTCGTAAACAACTCCAACGACCAAAACATACGCAATAAAATAACATTGATGGAAAAGGCGCATACTGCTGCCACTAATGTTCACTGTAAACGAAACGCTTACCTCGCTATGACTCTTCGAGCATCCCGACAGATTTGTGCACGACCCTCTAGTCTGGAAATTGTTTTAGAATTAAATAGGCAACTTCTCCATAATCCACATTTGTAAACAACACACTGAACCGGTGTTGTTTCCCCGTTGTTATACTAAACGCTTCAGCTGAAGGACTCTCTGTCTGGCTCTTCTCTCACTTTGACAGTGAGGACTGTTTTCGACACAGTCCTCAGGAATACCACTGAACTATAAACAAAGGGTGGAAAAACATTCAAAAATAATGTAAGATAATTTACAAGAATAGTGGATTTGAGTTCATTGTGATGGAGAGACAGAGTGAGCGGTCAAAGTAAGTGGCGGCTTAGAAATCCACTCGATCATGTACGGTTTTCTCTGCTATTGGCTGAAGTGCTGACAGGTCTATTCAGTAAAACCCCGCCCACTTTTTGTGATCTAAAGTGTTAATGAATTCATGTGGAAACTAACACACTTACTGCATTTATGTCATATCATGGATAGGCAGAAATGTATAAAATGTAACAGCGTCCAAAAAAATGGATTTATTAATATCATCAATGTAAAAATTATATAAAATTAATTAAAATTGCATATTAAGTAGACCTTGTTCATTAGACTACACTGAAAAAATATTTAAAGATGATTCCTTCAATTTACAAAATTTTTTAAGTTAAGTGATTCTAAACAATTTATTTAGGCTGAATTTAAACGAACAAATTAAATTGGACATTACTAAATGTTATTTGTTTGTTTAAATTCAACACATAAAGTGTTTGCGATAATTTGCTGACAATTTTTTATGTACTTTCATATTATAATTAAACTACAATTATAATTGCCTATAACATATATTCTCCCTTATAATTAAATAGACAAATTAAATAAACAATTTATTTACATGAAACTTTATTAATAAATAAATAAATAAATAAATAGAGGTTCCCACTTTATTTTTATGCAACCTATTTTATTTTATGGAATACTACTACTACTACTACTAATAATAATAATAATAATAATAATAATAATAATAATAATAATAATAATAATAATAATAATAATAATAATAATATTAAAAATAATAAAATAATTTGAAGTCATTTCTTTTCTTTCAGAACGTGAAACGCAGACAAGCATTTTATAAACTTATTTGTAAAAAAAGAACCAACTATATGTAACACACAGGATTTGGAAAAAAAGGACATACAATTTATTACAATTGAAAACATTTGATTCATTCATTTTCTTTTCGGCTTAGTGTCTCACAGCGGAATGACCCGCCAACTTATCCAGCATATGTTTTACGCAGCGGATGCCCTTCCAGCTGCAACCCAACACTGGGAAACACGCTTACTCTTGCATTTCCACACATACACTACGCCCAATTTTATCTTATTCAATTCACCTGTCGCGCATGTCTTTGGACTGTGGGGGAAACTGGAGCACCCAGAGGAAACCCGGGGCTCAAACCAGCAACCTTCTTGCTGTGAGACGATACCCACTATGCCTCTGTGATGCCAACATTTGACACATTATACTATTTATATAGTCTTAATGTAAACGCAAGCTCCACTCTTCATTATAAATGTAACACACACACACAAAACATATTTAAACAGAACAGTACCAGGCCTCCAAACCATTTCACCTCCTCAAAACAAACTTCAAAAGTTATTCAGACCTTTTTATTACCATTATTTTTGTATATAAAGTATGATGAACAGGGAATCACTCAGTTTCATCTCTGAATAGAAAAACAACTGCTGCTTAAATGAACAAGAAATGATTTTAAATTTAGGTTAAAACAGTTGTTCTCGTAATCATGGAAATTCTGCTATTCCAAGAAGCAAATGTGGATTGTTGCGCATGGCTGCATGAATATTCTTGAAACAACATTTTGTTTTTTTCTTGTGACTGGGAAGAAAGAAAGTCGTAAATGCTTGAAACAGCATGTGCTTGAGTATGACAGAACAATAAGAGTGTTCTGTATCACTTTAGTCATAAAATCTTGCGCATCACAGACTTGTCCATCCAGCTGCTGAAGAAGCGGAAACAACAGTTGGCCGCACACTGCGATGCATATTTCAGCACAAGCTCAAGGGATGGAGGTCACAGATGCGGCTTCCCTGTCACGTATGCAAGCACAGTTGCTGTCTTTCCTATTTTAGTTAAACTTTGCACAAATTCACACAACCTTTGCTCTTTCTGCATGTTCAGCCAAAAGCGCTGAAGCCCCACCTTTTTTTCTATTCCATGCCAAATGTTTGTTAGTTAAATAAGGACTTAATATTTAAAGAGTTCAGATGCAAAAACCTTTAAAGAGCAATGAAACCCCCCTCTTTTTGATTGAAGTCTACCTCAGAATTTTTTCAAATATCCCGGGCAGAGCAGGGGAAAAGGAGGGGAGTGAACAACTGTTGTCAGTTGGCTCACAAAATGAGACACAAACCGTGAGAAGATGCATGATTTCATAGTTTACAAAGGTAAAATGTAAAGAAATAAACAGTAATTTAATGCATGGCTACATTTGTTATTCGTAATTTCATATTCACACAACCACAATTTGTTATATCATCATAAAGATAATTGTATTTATATAAACACTATAAATGAGGAGGACTTCTCATTTATTTAGGTCTCTTACCCTGTCTATTCCAACCATTAACCCTGCTGATAATGCGGAGGATTTTAAACATAGGTGAACACAGCAGCATGGATATAGGCGATGTGTCTGAATGGTAACAAACTCAACTAATAAAAGACAAAGTCCACCATTCTCCAATTCTCATACAGCTCTCTCGACAAAACCAACAGCTTTGCTGTATCGGCCCTGACAGAATCTTGGGGGAAAACATGCAACATGATCATGGAAACAAACACATACGACCCGTGCCATGCGCAGACGCATTCTAACCCAGTCAATGGGTCACACAGCTTTGCAGGTCTGCCTTGCCTTCGTGCTTGTACGTTTATAAGAAAGCTCAGCTATGAATAATAATAAGAAACCGATGCATTATCACTTCACTTGCAGATTCGTGCTACGTCATCGATTTTGATTCAGCCTCAAAAATTATTTTAAACCCAGAAGATGAAATTAGCTGACAAAAGCTCAAAATGATCCAGTATTCCCCACAATTAAAGCTGACAGGTGCTAACTTTGTTTTAAATGATGCTCAACACACAAATATGTTAAAATTTAAAAAAAACTAGTCCAGGGTGTCAAAAAAATGGTGTTTTTCTCAGCCTGCTGTGTTTGTGTTCAGTTATTTTACTTTAAAAGCAATGAAAATAACCTATCCATTGCCATTAATGTGAAATTACTAAACCTACATGCAGGAGTCTGGGCAAAATGCTCATTTTAGAAGACAATTTCAGATAGCACTTGAAGATTTTAGATCTGAACCCTTAATTTAAAGGAGAGCTTGTCTGCAGAGTAAGGTTAAAAACTAAAATGAATGCTAATGCATGCAAATTGTATATTATATAATTGTATACATAGAAAAAAAGCTGAATAGTATAATTCACAGGGGGAAACACATAACCAACCTATTCTCATGTATATTCATACCCTTTAAAGTAGACATTCTGGCATGAGCGTGGAAAGAAAATTAATTTGACTCAAATTTATATTCATATATTATCAGCAGTGTTTTTATTTCCTGACCGAGAGCCATAAACCCTTGAAAATAGACTTAGGTGTGAACCGCTTCCATTAATCTAATGCTGTGTTTCTATACTGCCTGATAACCACAACACCATGAAAAAGACATTTGTTTATTATAAACATTGTAGCTTTATACGGGATTAAGGAATATTGGCTTCGTACCCGTTATGCAAGTTTATTCAGCGGCTTCAGGTTAAGAGGATTTGGTAAACATCTCTAGCACTAATGTTTGTGCTTCAGATCAACATAATCAGACTTTGTGTTTGTGTCAGTATCTCACCTACATGCGCATAAATGAAAGCAATGTGTCAATTACATCCACATAAAATGAAAGCAATGTATGTCATTCCATTAGCATTTTTATTGACAGAAGTCTTTTTTTTTTTGAGGCAGTGTTGCATCTTAAAGGAATGAAAATATGTAGAGGATCAGAAAGACCTTGTACAGGAAGATGGTGATTTTGCCCACCTCAGAGGACTGACAGCTTTGATTATCTGGATGAAAAGTCTTATCACAGTTGGATGCAGAAATGCATTTAACAGCTTACTAAGAATGTTTTCCTTACTTGGCAGGGCTAAATCCAAAGTGTCAGCATACACAGCCATGTGTAGGTTACAAATGAAGCGCACACACTGTGTACAGGGAGGGATTACATAAGGGCTAGGTGTAGGTGGGGCTGAAGCCCCAGGGCCAATGGAAGAAGAGGGCCCTTGATTGGCTAAAGAATTAATTTGCGCTATGACGCGGGAAACGCCACTTTGCCTTGTGCTTTTTCTTGTCGATAATGTGAATTATCAACAAGAATTTGATTTAGATGTGATTATTGTATATGTATTTTTATTTTATTAAAATAGGCCCGCAAGTTAAGTTGTGTTAGAAAGTGACCAAAATACAACATTGAGCCAACATCTTAAACCAACGTTAGGTATGGCAACCAAAATCCAACATCTGATAGACATCATAGTGGTAACGTCCACAAAACATCAAGCTGTAACATCATTAGACGTTGATATTTAGTTGTTTTTTTAAGTTGCGTTGGAAAATATCTGTCAGATGTTGGACATTGACGTCAACCCAATTTTCCTTTCCAAACAAAATGAAACATCCCATGATGTTGGGGTACAATGTCAGCTGGGTGTGACCTAATGCATATTTTAACGCAGCCAACATTTATTTTGGTTTTACTGATTTATTTATTTTTTTCTGTTTGAGCTACAATTGTCTGAGTGAGAATCTAGCAATGAAGAAAATATCAGCATGCAGTATCTTTCCCTTCTACAGTCTTTCATACAAATACATCAGCAATGGCCTGGTCATCAGGTTAAAAAAAAGTAAAGATTTTTCACCTTTTAAATGTGTGAATCTGCACATGCTGTACTTCCTGCCCTTGCTGTTATACTCATCTGGTGTATTAGATTGAAAAGCTGAGATGACAGGAAACACAAAAACATCTGACCTGATACAGCTGATACCTGAACAGCTAACATCAACATCTATATAATATGTATAAAAAAAAACATAAATCGATAGAGAATTACACTGCAGTAAAATGAAAGACTATTCCCAAACTGTGTCTACAGCTGTAAATTTTCTTCACAATTTACACTCACCGGCCAGTTTATTAGCTACACCTTACTAGTACTGGGTTGGACCCCCTTTTGCCTTAATCCTTCGTGGCATTTAACAAGGTACTGGAAATGATAGCATCACGCAGTTTCTGCAGATTTGTCGGCTGCACACCCATGATGTGAATCTCCCGTTCCACCACATCCCAAAGGATTGAGATTTGGTGACTGTGCCTAATGCAATGAGTTGCTGCCATGTGACTGGCTGATAAGAAATTTGCGTTTAACGAACAGTTGGAGAGGTGTACTTAATAAAGTGGCCGGTGAGTGTACATTTCTTCATAAGAATCCTAAACTGTGGTTTAAAAAATTCTAAATCATCTGATTAAATATTCACACATTTGTATGTATATATATATATATATATATATATATATATATATATATATATATATATATATATATATATATTTTGAACAACCGTATTGTTTGAAAAAGTATAAGTAAAAGTTTGGTGTGACTTAAAATTTCAGTTTAAAATGTCAAAAGCAGAGCAAAACAAGGTCCATTTGCACCCTTAATAGTAGCTTGTGCAGAAAAGCAATGAAGTGTTGGCAGCACATCAGACAAATGCATTAGCAGATTCACACATAAATATCACACATGATGTGGATGTATTGGTAGGGTAACATCGTGACATTCAAAAAAAAAAGGTAGATTTAGGACAGCCTTAGTTCTGATTAATTATGAAATTAAAATAAGTTGTAGCATTTCCCGTCTGGTGCCACAAAAGGATGATAATGCAATTTTATACAGGATAATGTAGATTCATACATTAGAGCGATGTTAAACATGACACTGCACTAGAAGAGGAAACACACTGACAAAGAAAATTAAAGGGTAGGACTAGCGAATTCAGCTATATTGAGCATGATTCAATTTTCTTGATTAACTGTAATTTAACATCTTGAGTGTTAACTGTGCATTATGTGATTAGCAAAGAATGTTCAGAATGACTCACATCTGAAGCTGAAGCACTGAGAACAGAAGCAAAATACACACTTTTTGCAATGATGTCTAAGAAGTCTGTGTTTGTTCAGCCTGAGAGTTTGTCTTCATTTAAACCTGGAGGGGAAAAAAAGAAATCGAAACTGTATAACATAGAAAAAACACAATTGTGTGAAGTTTTGTTTTATACAGACAATTTAATTTCATTAAAGTAAAGGGAGGTGTCAGCGACAGTGGTGTAGTGGTTAGTGCGTCGACACATGCACGCTGGTGTTCACGGCGACCCGAGTTCAATTCCCGCCTTGTGGTCCTATGCCGATTCTTTCCCTCTCTCTGCTCTGCACACTTTCCTGTCAATACTCTCTACTGTCCTGTACATTATAGGTAAAAACCCCCAAAATAATTATATAAAAGTAAAAGGAGGACAAAGGAATGATTTTAACAGTTTTTTTTTGTTTATTTGTTTTATTGCTGAGCTACAAAAAAGCCAACTGAAATTAAATGCTTCATTTAAATGATAATTGTAAATACGTAAATAAATACTTTGTGAAAATGTAAATACTGTCACTTGACAGACAGTGGACAATGCAGAAATCTGCAAGCAAATCAAGTTCAAGAGTTCACACTTAGCTCACGATTTATACATAGCTTGTTTGGCGTGCTGTCCCAAGGGATCAGGGATCCTCGAGCCCAGGGCTCCCTCCTTTCACAGGGCGAGGGGAGATTGAGCTCAGGTCGATCTGAAACTCCCCCGCGGCTGAGGCCAAGGTGAACTTCCTGAGAGTAAGACATTAGAAAAAGATTTAGGCTTATTTGATCTATAATATAGAGCACATTTGGATGGTGGGAGGAAACCGGGGAACCCGGGGGAAAACCACGCGGACACGGGGAGAACATGCAAACTCCGCACAGAAATACCAGATGGCCCAGTGAAAACCCAACGCCATTGGTATTCTTGCTGTGAGGCAACAGTGCTAGTCACTGGGCCACTGTGCCGCCCATTCTGGATAAAGGTGAAAGAAGGGGAGGAGGAGAGTTTCTTCCAGACGAAGATAGTTGTGGAGAGGAAATGAGGATATATATAGTGACTTGGGATCCTTTGATTGGAGGATCATGATTAGCTAATGTGGACCAGCTGGGTCAATCATGAGCACATGCTCCCCTCGAAATTAGTTTAATATTAAACTTCACGTAAAATCAGATGCAGCTTGACAAGTGTAACGCCATTCTGTTATAAATGAGATTGTTTTTACTGTAATAAGCTCATTATAAAAATGTAAAAAAAAATATTTATACTGCATTATTTCATACAAAGCAATGTTTTCAAGTTTTTTTTATATTATTAAATAAATTAGGAAGTAACCATGGCAGCTATATTTACCTTCGGCCTCAATCTAGTTTGGTTTTTGGCTTTTCATAAGAAAAAGTTTGGTCACCCCTGATATAAAGGGTAAATTTTTCAATTAAACTCATCACCTCATTTTTATGCAGGTAATATAAGTTGTATTAACACAACTGCATTAACGACTGTTAAATATCCACTTACCTACCAAATTAAAATGCATATAATAAGGAATCCTCAGCAGAATAATTAACTGATATGAATGAAGCAGTCCCTGAAACGCAACTAGCGAAAATGAAAAGTGCAACACAAACCAGGCAGAAGGAAAAAAATAAGATAACGGTATAAAAAGGTATTTTAGATGGCCACAGGCTGTCCAAGATGTAGGTCACTTTCCCTTAGCAGAATATTAAAGAATGTTTTTAACTGAAAATGTGATCCTGGTGATTCATAAAACGCAAGTCAAAGCCTAAACTGTTCTTTCAGAGTCAACAATATTAATAACAGAAGAAAATCATCAGCGGAAGAAACTAAATATTATTTAAAACATTGTCTTCTTTAATGTTCTAATGAAGAAAATAAGTAACCTAAAGCTTGAATTGGCAGATTGTTACTTTTGGGGGTATCCCTTTAACCCTTTCAGTGCTAAATAGCAACTGTCTGCGGATTTGATATTAGTCTGCATTTGATTTTTAATGTCCTTGAGCAGTTTATTTGGATCAAATCACTGCATTTTCATTAGTCAGGGATAATATACAGGCAGCCAGTGAAGCAGCCTAAAGGGCTTTATTCTGCAATAATAACTGCGGACATACAATAGATTATCTCAGCTATTTCATAGCTACTTACCAACTAATGTGTTATTATTACTACTTCTTACCAAATATGTGGACATGAAATATTGATTTGAGTATTTTAGAATCTTAAATTAGTGTAAAAAATAAATATATCTAAAATATACCAGTAAATTGTTTGATGTTAAAGTGTGAACAGTGATCATTATTGACGTTTTTAATAGTTTGAAGGAATATGTTGCCTGGAATTGTGCTGTGAATTACAGTACAAAACCCTAGTAATAAACCACCAGTACTTTTTCGGACTTAATGGTGGTGCAGGTAAGTTTGACAGCTAGTGGTTAAAATAAGTATTGCACTCCTGGTTCAAAACAAAACCAGGTTGCCAGATTGGTGACAGAAGATCAACAGAAGTGTGCCTGACTAAAGGTTAAAAAGCAGATTTAAATCATGTTCTAAATAAAAGCAATAGCATGTGATACGAGGAGTATTAAAGGAGTTTTTGTCCTAACCAACACCTGAAATTTATATTTTAGCTACGGCTTCTATTTCTTGCAGCTGAACAACAGGATAAATTGACAACGATCACCTCATGTACACTGAAAAAAATGATTCATTGGATTTACTTAATTTTTTTAAGGCAAGCTGTTGCAAATAATTCAATTGGGTTAAATTTAAGCAAACAATTTTAGTTGAATTTACTCAATTTATATGGGCTGGATTTAAACAATCAAATTAAGTTGGATTTACTCAATTTATATGTGTTAAGTTTAAACAATCAAATTAAGTTGGATTTACTCAATTTATATGTGTTGAGTTTAAACACTCAAATTAAGTTGGATTTACTTAGTTTTTTAAGTTACCTTCATCCAATGAAATTTAGTTAGTTCACTACAATTTAGTTATGTTATTCCTACTTACATGTATTTATTTTTAATGTCTAAAATGATCATTGAACTGCTTGCAAATACACTTTGAAATGACACGTGACCAAGTTTGTTTTGAATTCATTTTAATGACTTTTTAAGATGCAATTTCTAACAAAACATAAATCACTGCCTATAAGTGCTTTAGCAGCACACTATAAAACAAAAACTGTTTGTACAGCACATTTAATTTAAACCAACACATAAAAGAAAACTCTATGAAGTCATAGAATGACTTGGTGTGTGTGTCATAAGAATTGCAGTTTGCTCCAATACACAAAATAATCAACTGATTAACTTAAAAAATTAACTTATTAACAGATTGAGCAACTATGGATTTGAATAAATACAAAGTTTATGGAATGCGCACGCTCTCGCTCTCTCACACACACACACGCGCACGCACACACACGCACACAATTTGTAAAAAGTTTTAACTAAATACAAGTCTTAAGTCAACATTTAAAACAAGTTCCTACAGCAAAGTAAACCTACACTACACAAAACCTATCCTACACTAAGTCGCAATTTGTATGTGATATACATATGGTTGTTGAGCATTTATCAACACTTCAATGCTTCAAATTACAGTAGCACACTGTTTTTCAGTATGAGAACCTTTGAGGAGAGCTTGTCAGAGTTCATTTGCATGAGTACTTTTTGGGCAAACTCGTAATAGTATTTGAGCTCTTTTGGGTAAGCCAAATCAAGCACATAAATTGCCCCCAACATCAGTGCACAGGCTTGTGCAACAGATTTTATCTGTTCAAGAATCACTGTTCCATCAACAACGATGCCAATGTCGTCATAATCTCCAAAATCTCCTCCTTCCTTTTTGATGACACATATGGCCATGGCAATGTTTGTCAGGTCCGTCAAAAATTCTTCTTTTTGGTTGCCCTATATTTGAATAAAAAGAAACTATTATTAGACATTGTTTTTGAAACAAATCTTGTGAAAAGTCAGTAGAAATCAAATGTAAATAAAACCAAAACCTTAACGGCCCTCCCCACACCCACATTTATACCTCTGGAATATTATAACAATCATTTATGATTGCATATTGGCAAACATCACACTGGGCAAACAAATATTTGTGCGTAATCTGCAAGTACGACTTCTTCACAATTATTTACAGGGTTTATCCAGGTTTTATCAGGGTAAATTTAAGATCTTTTAAGACTAACTAAAAAGAAATTTGGAAAAAATAATTGAAGGGCAAACAATACAGCAATATGTTGAAAACTACATATAATGTCAAGAAAGCATTATTGCATTATTAATCAAATAATATTACACAAGGTTTAAGGCTTGAAAACCACTGATTTGGCCACTTGAATGTGGAAATAACTTCTGATCAGACCCATTGTATAGTAATATACCTGGTCATAATTGTTCACCTTAACCCTTCTGTATTGTTCAAATTTACTACGCTTTCCTTATGTTAGTTGCTGTTTTTTTTTTGCCCTTTTGACTTCCATGATAACAACGTTTTTTGGATGCAAATCCATGACAGCATGTAATCATGCATTGTTGCTGGTTTTCTTCCCTGTTCAGTAGATGTTTATTTTGTCATTTTTACTGTTGATGATCAGTTGGCAGCATTAACCCTTTAGATAGGCCCGTGCAAAAAAGTTTCTGGCTTTTATATGAAGTTCTTTGGAGTATAACGGTAAATGATAGTGTGTGTGCATAAATACACTTACTATGTTTACTATATGTCTGAGAAAATTTAAATAAGCAACTCTCAAAACAATGTGTGCAAAGTCTCTCTCTCACACAAACACACAATACTCTGTATAACTATACAAAAGCCACAAACTTTTTGCAAAGTTTTGCTCTGCAACTGATGAATCAACTATAAAAAAATGACTAATTTTACATCTTCCTAAAAAGAAAAACTATCAAAGATCAAAATAATTTTAATATGCTATCATGACCTTGTAACTAAAGGACAATGTTATAACGGAAGTCAATGGGGCAAAATCAGCCACAAACATAACAAAAGAGTAAAAAATTTGCCCAGAGTGTATTGTTGAGGTTTTTAAAAATTTCAAAACATTTTCCCAAAATATGAGTAAAATAAAATGTCACCAAAATGAGCTCAAACAAAGAAATCTGTGGCCAAATTAATATCTCCAACAGCACATAAGGCTTAAGAATAATAGTGCACAGGTAAAATAAACATTGGCGAATGAAATCTAAGTTTACATGATCTTTCTCTGACTCGAGTAACGCCATAATCTCTGTCCCATGCTCTCTTGTTTGCTTATTGTGGGCGTGGCCGCGGTTGGTTTGGGGACTGTAGAGAATGAAGGTGTGCTCAGAGTATAAACAGATCTATACATGTATATAGCGTTCATATTGCAAAATATAATAGTCATATATTCATTATATATATATATATATATATATATATATATATATATATATATATATATATATATATATAAACACATACATATACACATACATACACACACACAATTATATATAATTCAGTAGAAATATGTCACACCTTGATGCAAAATTTAAGACCTCTCAAATTTAAGACTTTTTATGACCTAAAATTTTAACTTAATACTTAAGACTTTTCAAAGACCCACAGGACCTCTGCAAATAATAAAAAAGTACAATGATAATAAATCAAATTTAATTGGACAAATTGATAAGACATGCATATTTATTTAATTAGTGTTTTTAAATGTTTTTAAACATTTTTAATTAAACCAAAATAATATAAATATATTAAGTATATTTTAAATGTATAAGTATACAAATTTAAAACTTTAATTTATCCTTTAAAAAAAAGTCATGTTTCATTATTAGATTAAACATTTTTGAAAAGTTATTCAGCAATACATTTTTGATTGTTGATACGGCCCCCCCAAAAAATTTAATTCAAGTTAAGTTGCTTTTAAACAGTAATTTTAATCTTAACATAAACATAAATTTTCTCTTTTTTTGGACGAAAGTGTTATACTTGTACTTTTGTGAATATTTGTTTGTAATTTAGAAATTATAATACTGTTTAAAAAGACTAATCGTACAAGTATAAGTGCACAGCTGCGCGCAAGGCAGGTGCCGTAGGTCACGCCAATCACTCAACGCAGAAGTAAAAAGCAGGCTTAAGGCCGGATGTGCACTGTGCAATTTTGAGCCAAATTCTGATTTGTGACTCTTCTTTGAATGCAATGTACAGGAGGAACAAAGAGGTATATAACCTCTCTTGATCGGCAATCAGATAGTTAAATCATTTTATGGCAGGTTAGACATTTTGGTCGGCGCTCTTGAGAGAATCACGGAGTTGAATTAGAGCTGTTGATTGAGTTGAACTGAGTTGACTGAGTACTGTGAAAACTAGGGATGCAAAAATAACATTTACTTACACTTCACTTGTCACAAACCTGTTTGAGTTTCTTTGTTCTGATAAACACAACATAAGATAATTTGAAAAATGATAAAAACTGGTAACCATTGACTTCCATAATATGTTTTTCCTACAATGAATGTCAATGATTACTGGTTTCTAACATTCTTCAAAATATTTTCTCTTGTGTTCAACAGATAAAAAGAAACTCAAATGTTTGGAACCATTTCATAGTGAGTGAATAGTGAGTAAATTTCCCTTTTTGGGTGAATTATCCCTTTAAGGACTATTCAGATTTTTCAGAGCAACATATTCAGTTAAAAGACTGTTTACTGTAATGTGTAGTGATAAATATTTTGCAGTTACTTACCATAAAAAATTGATGGAAAATTCCAACTGCAGTACTGGACAGAAAATGTATTTAAACCCCTGACCAAGGAACTCAGCAAAGGAAACTTGTTGTACAGTACCTCAAATGAAAGGAAATACATGATTATCATTTTAGGTTCAAAATTAAGCATAAGTAACAACATGACCAACTTCTTAATAAACATATTGTTTACTGATCAATTATGTTAGGCAACATTTAGATAAATTACTTACTGAACATATCGCAGAACATGTGATTAATATGATTAGTTAGGGATATTTTTATACCAACAACACTAATAAGGTTAGCAAGAACTTTTTCTTCAGTACAACATTAAATATTTTAGCTGATTTTTTTTTATGTTCTACTGAAGAAAGAAAGTCTCCCTGTGAGAGAGTAAACTAATGGGGAATTTTTGGGTGAACTACCCCTTTAAAGTCAGTTTTTTTTTAATCAGTGATTTTCACTGCCTGATTGATACGATATAAAGTGGGTCTCAGGCCAGACAAAGTACTGCATTAAATTCCATTCTTCAGCGCCATGTCTTAAAAATATGTAAATTTATTTTACCACCAATATTTTCCATGGAGTTTTAGCACTCGTCTGCATGTCTGCATGTGTTTTTACGTTTGGACAACTAAATGAATGGTTAAGCCTATTTAACGGATTCTATTGCAATTAAATTACATTATTGTTGATGTAAAAGGCACTTTATGAATCTAAAAAAAAGTCTCATTACCTTAACCTTTTGCTGGACGTTTATCGGTGGCTGATAAACACTTGCTGTGCATATAAGTTAGCCCATTAGGAGTATTATAACCCCAACGACATAATTACAGCATCTCACTTGCGTCAAAAATTCAAAAACTGTAGAAATGGACGCCCTTTAAGTTACGTTAAAAGTTAATGTTAAGCCAGTATGGGCACACATTGGACAACCTCCTAAGACAACGTAGCACTGCCCTAACGCCAGACCAAATCGTTCTATAACAAAACAAAATCATTATGATACTGTCCGTTCACAACTATCTAAAACGCATGTTTAATGTTACCCATAGTAAAAGCTACGGCAAATTCACAAAGGACTGCGCTAACGTTAGCAACGTAACGTTAACTTTTCTCGTTTGGAATGGTGGATCACGGACACAGTCGTCACATCAAAGAAAATGCTTATTCTCTTGAAAATAACCATTTACTTCATTAAAAACATTATATACCAAGTCTACATAAATACATTCTTGCTAAAAAGAATCTTAAATATATTCTGCGACATAAAAGCGAGATTTGTCAAACCGTGTGTAACCTAACTTGAGAGCGCACTCGACCGTTGGTCGGTCGCTGTGAAATTTAAAAACGACCAAAATAGACAGTCCGAACGAGACCATTTTATGCGTACATGTAATCAACAAAGTATTTTCTGTAATAAACAGTCTGTTATGATATAAAATGTGACTTACTGTGCAAATGGATGTACAAAAATCCGGGTCTGGCGTCTTCCTTCAATCTGACTGGATTCTGAAGAGCAAAAACTCCTGTGGGCTTTGGCGCCGAGGCAAAGGGACATAACGCGCATGCGCACAAAACAGACGTAATTTCTTCTAATAGACTTTAATTAATTAATTTAGATTGGTTCAAAACACATATAATTCACTTAAAACCAATTAAAAAATATTTATTAAAATCAACAACTAAATTAAATTGTTTAAAATTAACAAAATTGAATTATGTTTAATTTAATAGAGGCCTAAATCATTTTTTTCAGTGTACAGTACACCTCATGTGCTTTATTCAGTGTTAAATGCTAATAATCTGAGTTTGAATGCCATTTCACATGACATTTATTGCCATACTTCTGAAAGCAGCAGCAGATACCTCAGATCTTAAAAACAAACCGTTTGAAATTGAACCTGAGAACTGTGAAATGATGCAAAGCCAACACATATCAATAATTCAGCATGTACATTTAATAATGTTAAAGAGGTTTAATATGTATTAATTAGATTATGAACCTTGTAATTTCGTTGGAGTGCAGTAAGTGCACTATTCTGTGCTTGTGAATGGCTGTATTTTGATTTCAGTCGTGTGTCTGATGCAAACAGCCAAATTGCTGATCACTGCAAATATCCTGTGTTGTTAGGACACAGGGTTACAACGTAACCTGCTCACCTAATGTTTACGTGTGTAATATTTATACTATTTGCTAATTAATAACCTCATGTGGATCTCTGAATCGGGGTCTCATTTCGGAGTCTGCTACTGTCCACTGGAGGTCGCATTTCGATCGCGGATGTGTATTTTAAGAGTCTTCCTGACTGAATAAATCAAATACACTGTTTTCCATCAAGCCCACCCAGGGTGCGGAAATATAATTGGCTAAACTGGCAGTGGGCGGGCCAAAAGAACCAAAACAAAAACATCCGTTCCAGCATATAACTCGCATTTTCAAAGCAGATTAACTAACTTTAGCATTGTTGCATGTTTTTTAAATATCTGCAAACATAATATGGTATTTTTATACTTTAGAAGAGTCAAAAACTTACATACAGCACCTTTAAAAGTTTTTGTTCAAATTTAAATAAAAGCTGCACGTATTTCTCCCCAAAATGATGCCATTGTCTTACTATCTTTTCGGAAGTGTAATTTCCAGTTTAAAAAACAATAAACAAATTGCTGGTTGAATAAAATTAACTTTAAGTTGTAAGATGTATGATCAAACTCTGGTGTAGCTAGTCAAGAAAATGAATTAAAAGATTAGCTTAATTCCAAAGTACTATACAAGCATTTCATACTTACCAACAGCATTCAGCACTTTTAAACTATACAGCCGGATGGATAAATGTGCACAAGATGAAGCTTAGAAAAAAAAACGATAATGTATAATCACTAATCACAGGAGGCAAGAGCATGATAAGCAAAGTGATAAGCAGTGGTGTGGTCTGCTGTTTCTGCATACTCTTCAGTAACTCTTTATTTTAATGGCCCATTTGAGTATTAGTAAACTGTCTGCTTAATAACTGTTGATACTGCTCCTTCAACAGGTATTTATAAGAAACTTTACAAATACAAATACACTTACACTAACACTAACCCAACCTAACAGTCTACTTATAATCTAATGAGAATTAGTTGGCATGTAGATGCAATGTAACTTATATTCAACAAACGGACCATCAAAATAAAGTGTGACCAAGACTACACATTAATATTGCTTTGACAGAGTCTGTTTTCTATGGCTAACACTTTGCAATAACAGTGCATAAGTAATGATGTACTAATATGTCCTGTGTATAAACACACGTCCGTCTAGTGCATTTACTGTAAATTGAAAAACAATAGAAACATGGTTTGTCTACATCAAAATGAACAGTTAAACCAGGGATGCCTAAACTTTTTCTTATGAAGTGCCTAAAACCAATTATCATTGCGAGCCATGGGCTGAAGGTGAATATACCAAACTATATTACATTAAAGTTGCCATGGGTAATTTATTTCCTAATATTTCAAAATAAATAGAAAACATTAATTTAAATTGTATTAACTAATGCATTATAACTTTTAAAACGAGCGCTTATTGCAATAAAAGCATAAACAATCACATTGATAGCACAATGAAGTTCAGTGCTGAATTCATTAGTCAAAGTCTTCGCATTGTCCTCTATGGAGACAAAAACAGTTTAATTTACACCCTTTAATTGAAGCATTTCATTTCATATAGCTTTTAACAATAAAACAAACAAACAAAGTGTTACATTTCATTTGAATTGACAATCTCTAAGGCATTTTACCTCTTCTCAGATTGGATGGTGGGCCAAATGAAAGGTTATCAGGGGCCAATTTTGGCCCGCAAGCCCTAGTTTAAACTGTTGTAGTTTTTTTGGGGATCTCTGGTTTAAACAAAGGAGTTCATGATTAGTTAAGAATGAGTTAATGATAATGTGCCCCTCCAAGTAAAGTCATGACAATGACAGATCATAAGTTCATGTCAGCTACATTTAACCTAAGCAAAAAGAGTTTATTAATACATTAATAAACATGAACAAGTAATTAAAGTAGCAAGGTATGAACTCACGAGACTCATGTTGTAGTTAGGGTTAGTTAGTTCATGATTAGCGCATACCTAAAATCATTAGTTCATAACGAAATAACATTTAGTTTTACATATTACTACATCATTATACATGTACTGTTATTGTACAGTGTTACAGAGTAATGTGTTATTCTCTGATGACAAAGCTGACTTACTTCAATCTTAAGTGTCACTAATAATAGAACATCATTTAGTTATATACTGTTTTGATAATACTTTATTATAATTGAAAGACTTTCATTATTTTTAGTTGAAAACTGTTCAATTTTTCCTCATTGGTTTACCATGAAATGACGCCTCGCCAAAAACCGCTCCTATTTCTGAGAAATGTGAATTTGGCCTGGTTTAAGAGTTCATTCCCACACATCCAAGACGATAAAACAAACAAACATCTGAATTAATGACTACTGACGTGGCCACAACCATAGAACTTTCACACAAATTAATAGACACCATTGATCGTCACGAGTTTGCTCCAAGAAGGCTTTCTAGGAAAAAGCACAAAACAACTCTATGAAACCGCCAAGACTCCAGTTCATGAGCTGTCAGCTGACTTGCTAAATGAAGCAACCCTTTTACTAAGCATTTGGCACAATGATGCATCCACAATTCATTTCCTGATGTCTTTCTCAGGAGCCTGGAATGGAAAACAATGCTTACATACAATACACAGCCAAAAGCAAGCGGACACCTCTTCTAATGACGTCAGGCTATGGGTCCTGTGAACACAAATCCTAATTCAGTGACACAAAAAGGAAAAATGCATGCACTTCTATTCATTTTTGGTGGATTTTAATTTTATGTTCTTTTATGCCAATTCACTTTTGATAAATGTAACAGTGAAAGCGATAATACTGTCAATATTTTTTACATTTTAAACATTACCCCATCATTTACCATAAACAACAAAATTATTATGTTAAATTTGATCTAAGTTAAAGGGAATGTATTAATTATTTTCTCACCCTCAAGTTGTTCCATACCTTTATGAGTTTCCTTTACATGTTGAACACCAAAGCAGAAATTTGTAAAACGATTAGAAACCTGTAACCATTGACTTCCATAGTAGGAGAAACAAATACTATGGAAGTCAATGCTTACAGGTTTTCAACATTTTTCAAAATAGCTACTTTTGTGTTCAACAGAAAAAAGTTGAAGTTATTCAAACAGTACGTTTTAAGAACAAACTTGCAGGATTAATAGTCAAAATTGTCAAAAAGCATGCATACACTCTAAAAAAAAACGTTAATTGTTCAACCCAATGGTTGAGTTTAAAATTTTTGATGCTTTGTTGGGTTATTTAATAACTCATTCAGTTGGGTTCAAAATTAAAATTTCAACTGTCAACTAATGACACAGAACAGCTGTATTTATATCCGTGCGTAATGTTGTTTTACGTTAAAAAGTTTATTTAAGCTCCATTGCAATAATTTATGATTTTTATATCCGTTTCACCAGCACTCTTGATTAATGATGATACAAACGCTTCATTACCCATCTATATTAAACAGATAAAAACAGTGAATCTACATTCTGTGTTCATCTCTATATTTTTGTGTAGTGTCTTGAATTTAAAATGTAATGGAAATAAAGCATTAAGTAATTTTTTAAAACCGTATGTTGTTTATTTACCCAGCCATACTTATAATATGAATAGTAGAGCTAGTAAAAGTAGCAATAGTTACACCAGAATGGATAAATTGACATTTAATCAAAATAACCCAATGCAGGCAGCACGGTGGCGCAGTGGGTAGCACTCTTGCCTCAAAGCAAGAAGATCGCTGGTTCGAGTCTCGGCTGGGTCTGTGTTTCTGTGTGGAGTTTGCATGTTCTCCCGGTGTTGTCGTGGGTTTCTTCCGGGTGCTTTGGTTTCCCCTACAAGTCCAAAGACATTGTAACTTATTAAACTAAGTTAATTTTACAAGTTATGCAGGATGTTAAATTCAGTTTAACATAATATAAGTTCAATGGACTCATGAGGTTAAATTGATTCAGCTTAAAAATTAAAGCAACCAGGATTTTTTACAGTGTACCTTTGTTCCGGCCTGTCTTCATGTTTTATTTGAAATTCCATCACACATTGAGCAAAAAAGCTCATTTCAAAACACAGCAATTAAAGTTCCTGTACAATGCAGTTACCACAGAGTAATCAATGCAGTGCAAACATGATAGGTGACACACTTGTGAAGAAGAAAAAAAAAAAAAACAGTTAAATGCTTTCAAATATTGAACAATTAAAACCATGGTGTGACATTATAGAATAAATGTAAAAAAAAAAAGGATGAATATGAAGACATTTCTGCTTACCTTCATTTGTTCCATGGCAAACGTCAGCTAGGAATCAGATTCACACTTGTCCAGAACTCTAGATTACTCCAATCAATATTTAACTTACAACAAACATTACAAATTTGACCAAATGAGTCTACGGTGTTGATTTTATTAATGACTGATATGTCTGCTTAAGCAGATTGTGTAGTCGGTTACTAATTTAATGGAAGTCAGATCTTGGATACTCTGATTCAGAGAAAAATGCTGTAAAAGAGAAAAGTAGTTGTGTACTTGAATAAAATGTTATTTGTTTCTTCCAAATTAGAAATAACATGTAATTTAGCCTTTTTTGCATGAAAGAACAAAGGCGGTGGCTTAGTGGTTAGCCCTGTCACCTCACAGCAAGAAGGTCACTGGTTCGAACCCCAACTGGGTCAGTTGGCGTTTCTGTATGGTGTTTGCATGTTCTCCCCATGGGTTTCCTCTGGGTGCTCCAGTTTCCCCCAGAGTCCAAAGACATGTGGTATAGGGCATTTGCTGCGTAATACATATGCTGGATAAGTTGGCGGTTCATTCCTCTCTGGCAACCCCTGATAAATAGAGACTAAGCCAAAATAAAATCAATGAATGAAAGAATGAAATGACAACGGTGCCATCTTATCAAACATGTATGTAATAAAAACACAATAGCAATGTCTTTAAAGATTTAAGAAACCAATATATTCGCTATTCGGTGGAATAACCCTGATTTATTTTTCATCACAACAAATAAAAACATTTGTTAGTCTGACCAATTGTCTTTTAGTTATTGAAAATTAATTAGCTATTTGAAATAACAAAGAAATACTGTCAGATCTCAGATTTTACTCAAACTCATAAATAATAAATAAATAATAAATTCAGCAAATCTGAGAATTTTCAGAGGTTTCTTGATTTTGTCTATATGTGCTCTGCTATAGGGAGGGGTAACTGTTATTTCAAATTAATTTCTCAGTAACAAACAAAGCCAGCTTTACATAATTCTATAGTGAGGAGTCTGACAGCTGCAGCTGCCTTTGAAAAGGGCATAACATTGACACATGATCCTGACATCTGTCTGCTTTTACGACATTAGTGCAGTGGTGGACTGAATGTGGTGTAAACACACCTGCAGGACTGCTGTATTCTGGCATGATTTGTCATGGCACAGAAGTGAACTGGCTGTGAACGGCTCAGCAGATGGAAAAGGGTCTGTCTCACAGCATGGCTCTAGGGTCTGAATCTAGACTGGAGATTTGCCAAGAGGCTCCTGCCCCCTGCACCCAGTCTGAGTTTATAATTATGAAACATCTCTAAATGCCCATGTTCTCTGATGGAATTAACACTTGTCAATAAGACAGCTAAAAGGGTAAATTAAATGTGACCTCCAGACATGAACGGATTTTTGAGTCTAGGAAGGAATAATTGGCAATGTGAATATGATCATTTAAGATGTAAGGTTTTAAATGAATTATTTCACCTTTAAGCAGATTATTTTAATGTTTAGTGTAAGATGCATAGGATAATTTAAAGATTTTTTTTTTAATTTTAAACAAAAATTGTTAAAAAAAAAGACATTTTTGCATGTCTCCATTTCTTAAAATGTATGAGGGATCTACAGAATTAAGTCTTATTAAAATCCAATAAATGATACTAATTGATTAATTTCCCTATACTGCATGTATATACACTCACCGGCCACTTTATTAGGTACACCTTATTACTACCGGTTGGGCCCCTTTCAGAAATGCCTTAATCCTTTGTGGCATAGATTCAACAAGGTACTGGTACTTTTGGTCCATATTGACATTATAGCATCATGCAGTTGCTGCAGATTTGTCGACTGCACATGAATGATGAGAATCTCCCGTTCCACCACATCCCAACGGTGCTCTATTGGATTGAGTTCTGGTGACTGTGGAGGCCATTTGAGTACTGTGAACTCATTTTCAGGTTCAAGAAACCAGTCTGAGATGATTCGCACTTTATGACATGGCGCGGTAGCCATCAGAAGATGGGTACACTGTGCTCATATTGGAATGGACAAGGTCAGCAACAATACTGAGGTAGGCTGTGGGATTGACACGATGCTCAATTGGTACTAATGGCTCCAAAGTGTGACCAGAAATCATCCCCCATACCAATACACCGCCAGCCTGAACCGTTGATAGGCAGGATGGATTCATGCTTTCATGTTGTTGATGCCAAATTCTGACCCTACCATCAGAATGTCACAGCAGAAATCAAGACTCAAACAGATCTTCTATTGTCCAATTTTAGTGAGCCTGTGAGAATTGTAGCCTCAGTTTCCTGTTCTTAGCTGACAGGAGTGGCACCCAGTGTGGTCCTCTGCTGCTGTAGCCCATCTGCCTCAGGGTTGGACGTGTTGTGCATTCAGAGATGCTCCTCTGCATACCTGAGTTGTAACAACTGGTTATTTGAGTTACTGTTGCCTTTCTATCAGCTCCAACCAGTCTGGCCATTCTCCTCTGACATCAACAAGGCATTTGTGCCCACTGCCACTCACTGGATATTTTCTCTTTTTCGGGCCATTCTCTGTAAACCCTAGAGATGGTTGTGCGTGAAAATCCCAGTAGATCAACAGTTTCTGAAATACTCAGAGCAAGTAAATGTTGTATATAATCAATAAAGAAGCATATTCAAAGTAAATGAAGAAAATAACTAATAACAAATAAACAAAGCGTAAAAAAAAGGAAATGATGAACAAATAGTTACATGTAAAAATATGTGATAAAGGAAAGAAAAGCAAGTAAATAAGAAGTAAACTAATTAAGTATTACATAAAGCACCAAACAAACTAATGTAGAAAGTAAATAAGTAAACAAGAAACGAATTAAATAAGTAAATGAATGAATCATAAATGATGATCAGAGACCGGAACAATCTCTGTAAATAAACATGATATTTATTTATTTTGTGGAAAAAAAATAATAACTCCGCTCATGCAATTCAGTTTGAAATCATGTAAACAAGATCATTTTGATAGATGCTGAATGTGCACAACAGATCTGAAGACTTGAAATAATAAAATGGAATGTGTTCTCCCCAATTTCGAAAAACACAGAGCCCTAATTTTGCACCAGAACATTAATTGGACACAAAAAAACGGAAACAAGAAAGATGTGTCTATTTATTGCTTTAGCGATCGACCTGCCACCCTAATCAATCAGTTCCACACAACAAACAACCTTTGATCGGGAATGCTTTTAAAAACGCATTTCTTCAGTTGAAGAATTAAGCGGCTTGAGGAATGAGCACACTTAAGTGTTCTTAAAAGTGTGCGTCTTTTAAGGATCACAACAAACCGAATGAAAGATCCATTTTGGTCAGCGGTACATACTCTTATATCATAACCAAAGGTGGATGGATATATTTCTGGTCAACAAAGAGTACCTGGCTTTACGTTACTGAAAAATATTGGCCATTCTGTGCCAGCCAGCATCTTCTAACCCAAGATCTGTTCACCATCTGCAATTCATCATTCATGAGGTTTAACCTGTTCAACCAGCCAGGGGTTTATCCAGAAAAAATGGATCTTTTCAACTTTAGTGTGATATTTGGAGGTAGAACTGCAGAACAAACCCACTTGCTGCTAATTAACAGAGCCATAAATTGCAAAATGGGTTTCCAGCCATTCGTATGGTGAAATGGCACAGCTTACCAGAGCCAGTTTGCGTGGGAGGGTGTGAATACTTTCAACCAAACATGAATACACAAACCCAGTACATTTTTTTTCTTTATGATGTCACAATCAATAGACCATAAAAATATATATCATGCTGTAGATCTAAGTATACACATATATATTTATATATATATATATATTTATATAGTATGAGAGCTCCCAGTATTAACACTTGTAAAAATCTTAACAGGCACAATAGTGTTACCCTGGATAGGAATGTTAGAGAAAAACAAAAAAGAAACGTTCTCCCTTTTGAAACAACATCAACAACAGAATACATCATTACCATAGAAAAAAAGAGAATATGCCGTACATTTGATAATCATCTAAAGAGGCTAATATAGACAGAATATTGCTGAGATCATAATAGTTTTCTTTAAAAACTAACCCATGTCATAAAAAAACACAAGGAAACAACATAATCCCCCAATGTTTATACAGATTCAGTAGTATTAAATGCATAATCCGCTGCACTTCTCAATTAGTGCACAGAATGCATATCCAGCACAGTAGTTAAGTAAGGCCTCAATCATTTTTTGTTGGCAAAAAAAGGAAAAACAAACATATACATCTGTCATAATTACACTTTTCTAAACCTAGAAAACAAACTCATCATGTGCAAATATGTGAATCTTACAATTTGTGGAGTAAGTCAGCGAGTGTGAAGATGATGCGAATGATATCCGTCCCTCCGTCTGGAGGTCGCTTTCCACTTTTAACACAACAGCAGAGCTGTTAGTCCAGTTCAGATGCCTTGATTTCATGTGGATTGTACACATATCTTCTTGAGTTTGTCTATCTCCATCTGGAAATAAGCAGACAAACACTTTATTAAAATGCAGAGATGCTGTTTGCAATATAAAGATTCTATTATCAATGTGCTGCATCTAAGCTATTGCTATGTCTTTAAAATGTAACGTAAAACAAAAATAAACCCGAAAGGCTGAGGCTTTTTATGTGCATGTTGTTTGTTTATTATTAACATGTTAACAATGTTTCTATAAATAGTACTATTTTGTTCTTCAGTAGGTTATGGATAAAATATGGTCATTTTAGTAGTTTAATAAAACGAATTTGATTTTTGGAAATGACCAAGTGACCCACACCCTCATTGTGCTGCAACCCCCACTTTGGAAACCACTCCTATACACAACAGCACAACAATGACAGTAATTCAAAAATTTATATTTTGGGTGGCCGAATCACATTTTTGATGTCAGTTGTGAGTGGAGGAGGGGAGGCTGTAAGTAGTCTGTGGGTCGGCAGTTTGAGACCTCTGGGTTAAATATGATGAAGAAAATAATGATGGATTTGAAGTTTTACTCAAGCAAAAATCATTCAAACCAACAATATTCAATTCCTAAAGTTATCACATACACACTGCTGGACAATCATTTAATAGATACAATTTGCTGAGTAGGAAACAAATAAATAAAAATAAACATTTACATTTAGCAGATGCTTTTATCCAAAGCGACTTACAAATGAGGACAAGGAAGCAATTTACACAACTATAAGAGCAGCAGTGAACAAGTGCTAAAGACAAGTTTCAGGTGTGTAAAGTCTAAGAAGCTGAGCATTAGTAAATATTTTTTTTTTTTTTGAGAGAGAGAGAGTGAGAGAGAGAGAGAGAGAGTGAGAGAGTGAGAGAGTGAGAGAGAGAGAGAGAGAGAGAGAGAGAGAGAGAGAGAGAGAGAGAGAGAGAGAGAGAGAGAGAGAGAGAGCAGTTAGTGGTATAGCCAGAGAGGCAGTTAAGATTAGGAAAGAAAGTGGAGACTAAACAGTTGAGTTTTTAGTCGTTTCTTGAAGACAGCAAGTGACTCTGCTGTTCTGATGTAGTTAGGGAGTTCATTCCACCAACTGGGCAGATTGAATGTGAGAGTTCGGGAAAGTGATTTCTTCCCTCTTCGGGATGGAACAACGAGGCGACGTTCATTCACAGAACGCAAGTTTCTGGAGGGCACATATATCTGCAGAAGTGAGAGCAGATACGAAGGAGCAAGGCCAGAGGTCGCTTTGTAAGCAAACATCAGAGCTTTGAATTTGATCGGAGCAGCAACTGGCAGCCAGTGCAAACGGGTGAGTAGCGGAGTGACATGTGCTCTTTTGGGTTCATCATAGACCACTCGTGCTGCTGCGTTCTGAAGCAGCTGAAGAGGTTTGATAGAATTAGCTGGAAGCCCGGCTAGTAGAGAGTTGCAATAGTCCAGTTTGGAGAGAACAAGAGCTTGAACAATGAGTTGAGCTGTATGTTCAGATAGGAAGGGTCGGACCTTTCTGATGTTATAGAGTGCGAATCTGCAAGATCGAGCAGTTCTAGAAATGTGGTCAGAGAAGTTTAGTTGGTCATCAATCGTTACTCCAAGGCTTTTTACCATTTTGGATGCAGTGATGGTTGCTCCATCCACAAATGCTCCATAAACAAATGAATATATGTCTAATTGATTAAACTAACCACACAAACCAATGAGGGATCTGTCTTGCAGCATTTGTCTGCTTTAACCAACAGCACACAAACTATGCTGGATTTATTCAGTAAGTTGTCATTCAAGCAAAAACAAACAAAAAAAGTGCATCTGATTATTTAAACACACAAACTGTGGAAAAATGAGGATTACTTAAAACAGTAATACCACAATAACTATTTGTATTTTGTTCATTGTCAATCCTGTACTTTTCATTCACTAAGCAAAAAATATCTCTGACTGCTAAGAATGTAGTAGAACACAACACAAATATGCTAGGCATTTGAGATAAATCTTCTATTTGATTTCATTTTATGTTACAAAAGATGCACTCATAACCCATTAGAAGACCTCAATCGAAATCCTGACCTTGTCCGACTGCATCTCTTTGTGGATGGAGTGGACTTTAGAGACTGTATTGTTACTGTTTATGGTCAGTGAGTGGGTGAAATCCTCAGCGGGAGATTCAGAGCTCATTGTGTTCACCCTACTGTGTGAGGAAGCAAACACATGGTATCCCGCCTGCATTTCGCCATCTTCAGAACCAGCACCCTGACAACCTTTTACATCAAACTAACAGACACTGACAAGGCGTAAAAGACCAAACCTGACTTAAAGAAGACTTACCTGCAGGGCCACGCGTTTGAGTCGCTCATCATCCAGCTCTTTTCGAAGTTCGCCAAGCTCTCTCCTGAAAAGTGCAGAAGGAGGTTACGGAATTACAAGGAGCTTGCAGAAAGGTTTAATTTCTATTAGAGCTGCACAATATATAATTTCAGCAGTGATATCGCAATGTGCGAGTCTGCAATAGTCACATCACAGGATCTGCAATATCAAGCATTCAGGCACACAAAATTATAATCTTTGTAACTTTTTATAAACTGTAATTGTATTTCTACATAAATAAATTATAGACTATACTGGGTCATTTTACATTTGATTATACATTTTGCACTGTATGCTGCTAGACTTCCTGAAATCCATTTTATCAATGGTCATCCAATCATTTATCAACGTTTGCGAGTGGTTTAGTAAATTTTATGCAGATGACCTTCTCTACAAAATCATACCAATCAATCTAAGATGATGAATTCTTACCATATTAGGCCATTTATTTCATCTGATCAAAATATACTCAATATCGCAATGTGTATTGCAGGAAAATGTAATATTGCAATGTCATTTTTTCCAGTATCGTGTAGCCCTACTGCACAATATATCGAAAAATATAATTATGGCGATATTATATGCAATATCCATACTGCAGAGAAGTGCAATCAATTAATTTCATTTTATGTGCCAAGCATGCACATGTTGTTTATCCAAATCTGACCAATAGGATGGGGCCTCAACCATCTTTACCCCCACTTCTCCAGTAGGTGCTAGGCAAGAGGGGAAAATGACAACAGCTAATAAGAAGCAGCATTTCTGCTGAGGCTGTCTGTCATTCGAGGTGTTGTAAAATATAAATGTTTGCATGTTGACATAGTTTTTATTTTATTTATTTTTATTTAATTACCCAGTAAAAATATGTATTACCTGTAAATTTTAGTGTCCTCTTAAGGACTTTAATTGATAATTTACTAAAAATCGCTGATTAAATAGTGTTTTGCAAGTTAGTTCTACGGTAAAATATATTATTATTGCAACCCTCAACAACATTAAACATTTTCCATCATGAAGCCATCATTTCTATGTAGTTTAATATGGCTGTGTGATATTGAAGAGGAATGTGATATGCAATAGCATGCTAAATTGTTTTATAGGCAATGTTATAAAATGTTATAACAGCATATGTTAAAAAAGGCCGCAGTGGGTTGCACGATCGTCTCACAGGAAGAAGGTCGCTGGTTCGAGCCTAGGCTGGATCAGTTGGCATTTCTGTGTGGAGTTTTTAGGTTCTCCCCTTGTTTGCATGGGTTTTCTCCGGGAAACCCCAAGACATGCGCTATAGGTGAATTGAATAAGCTAAATTGTCTGTAGTGGATGCGTGTGAATAAGTGTGTATATGCTGGATAATGAATGAATGTTTAAAAAAATGTATAGACTAGGTACCACAATATAGAATAATATAAACCACCACAATAAATACACGAATTGTAATTAACAGATCAACAATATCTGATTTTGTTTGAAGTGTATAGAAAACAACTTTGATTGTATTGTTTAGAATGTTTTTATGATATCCCTGAATCCTTAATATAATTTTCCTTTTTATTTATGGAATTTTATGTTTTTGTTTTTTCTTTTCTACAATTTCTGGATTCCTATATTTGGTTGTTTTGTGTATCCAATGTGAAAAAACCTATGCACCATGCACCTCTATGGAAGGTAAATCCTGCCAATTCTAAATAAATCAGATAAACATTGGGAATTAAAATGAAAACCAGATTAACAATTTCATTATAAAACACTGTTTGCAAAATATCTGCCAAAATTGAAAATGAAATGAAATTATTTAATTTAATTTTCATTTTCACTGTGGCAACACATCGTCCCTGTCAAATTGATAATTAAAATGAAGTTGCCGATTTATTTCTGCAACAAAACTGCCAATATTAAAATGCCAAGCCAAACTTAAAAATAAAATGCATTTTATTTATAAAATTTTTACAAAGCTTGTTATTAATGTCAACGCTATAATTGTTACACAATTCAAATTAAAAAGTAAATTTAAGTTTTTCTTTTATTGACACTTTTATTTCAGTTTTCATTTTCAATGTCAACCTGTATGCAAAGCCTATGCTAATCAGTGGTAGGGGCGTATTCAATGACGTTGTGTGTTTTCACAGGCCAAGGGCAGAAGCACAGTTTGGATGGATGGGACAGCTAGAGTTACTAATGTAACAGAAGTAAAATGGCAAAAACTGCTAGTCAGCTTTTACGTGAAGCAGCTGCTGTATTAGTACAGCAAGAGAAACAGAGGACACAGGATATCCAACCGTCAAACATTCTCAGGAGTCACTGGCTTCTTCGGTGGCAAGAGAAACTGTGCCGCCGTTAGTACGGCAGGCCTTGTTATGAATTCGTACAGTATACTGTATTAGGTCTTGTGACATTAACAACTTGCTTGAACTAAAATCTTTAAAAGACATCTAAATTAGCTCTGTAAAGTTGGTTTTAGGTTTGATATTCGCCAGACTGGTTTTCACTGGACTGGTTTCCATCTGGTTTTCATTTTAATTTCCAATGTTTATTGGATTTATTTAAAATTGGCAGGATTTACCTTCCATACACCTGTGTGTAAATTTGGAAATTGAATAAATCAAATAAATAACAGCATACGTTTCCTCTTTTTTTCATGTGAAAGGCCATTGTTTACTGTTGCATAAAACAATTCAGAGATTTTAACAATGTAAAAAAAAATGTAATAAAATAACTAACTATCACCTTTGCTTCATTGGTATTTATTTATCACCCTTAAAACATCAAGAAAACGAAAGCATTTACTTCTAGTAAAACCAAGTTACTTCTTTGCTTTCTTATCGCTTTCTTAACATGGCTTGATTGCTTGGGAATCAAAAATGGTTACAGATTTTCAGCATATTACACAATCCTAATTTGCAAAGAGATAAAATAAGAATGAACTGCTTTACTATTACAAAATAGGAGGAAAAACAAGCATCATGACAAAAGCTGCCACTTACGTCTGCTGTGTCTTCAGTAATTCTACAGACAGCACCAGGTCCTTTATCTGAGCCTTCAGCTCCTCCAGTTCAGATGTCTTCTCCTCTTCCTTGTCAGGTTTTGGTTTGGGCTCAGGGGTGCTAAGGGTGGCTAAAATTGTTTTAGGTGTTGTAGATGGTAAGGGGGATGAAATGGGCATCTGTGAAAAAACCAAAGCAGTGATCAGTGGAAATCAAAATTAGAGAAACAACAGTATAATAGCCCTGTTTTTATCCTCCTATTTTTATATGAATTTTGGAAGGTCGCATTAAAAAATGCTTCCTTGAAATGCCATGATGTGCATATATTTTGAGTATGTAATTAAAACCTTTCATCCTCATCATCTGAGGTGCAAGTAATTTATTATATAAATAAAGCAACTTCATTTTTTATATATATTTGGCACCAGTTTATCAGGAAGCGATGATTTTCTTCTCTTTGACTCATTAGATGGAAACACTGTTTTATTCTCAAATGCTTTATGAGATATTCCAGTTTCATGCATCAGTCTAAGTCGCATCACTGAATAGAAACATAGCTAGTGTCCTAAATTTACAGGTCACAGCTTAACTTCGAATACAAAATTCCACACTTTTTCAGACTCCCATTGTATTTCCAGACTTCTCTAAAAATGTTAGTTTTGATCATTTCAATTTGTGAATGCACTTGATCATTTGATAAAGATCATCTGCTTTATTGACTTTCAGGAAAACATTACTTTTATTTAAAAACCATGAAAAATATTATTGTATGATATTTATTTCTGGAATACTTTTATTTGATATTTTAAAAAAAAAAAACTGCGAATGATAATATGGAAAGTACATATTTTCCTGTACTCTGGTTTACAATTTTCATACCTTTGCAAACATAGAAATTGCTCAAATCAAAGTTCATACTTTTCCAAACGCCATAAGAATCCTGTTAATCCTATTTGAACCGGAGTAAGAGACATAAAAGCATGCTTCATTAGTTACATATATTCTGAATCGCAGCATAAAAAGTTAAATGAGATCCTAATTCTGATTGCGGTTTTAATAAAGGGTTTCATGTTTAGCACAACAATAAGAACTGTTGAGGCACAAAAATACCTACAGTTCATTCCTGAATGAGTCCACCGATAGACTAAAGTTCCAGGGTGATTACACTTGATGAGAGATTCACACAACTCCAGGTGACCTTCAATCAAAAGGCTGAGGTGTTTTATAGACTGATGTCATCTTCATAACTGCCGGAAAACCCTTGCTTAGGAGGAACATTAATCTCCCCACTTTAATGAAAATTTCATGCAAAAATAATTAGTATTAATAAGCAACAGGAAAAAGGTCTCTCTAACTCAGGAGGTGGTCCCAAGTAATTTGTCCAAAGTGTGATTTTACTCCTAATGTTTAATCAGAATATTAATTGTTTTCGTGACCATTTTATTCGTATATTAAAGCAGTTATAAAAAAATAATAATTAAAATGCATGTGAGTGTGTCATATTTAAAGTGAATAAAATAATTCATAAATCTATGAATTCTATTGCAGAATATTTTTTACATGATTCTCCAAACTAAGTAATTTACTCTATGTCTAAAGATTTAAAGTTTATATATAGGGAGTGGGACATGCTTTAATAAACAACATTGTTTTTTTCTTGTACTAATCAAATGAGGTTTATTTAACAAGTTACTTTTTTTTATGATAACTAGTGCATAGTTTTTATGATAACTCCTAGTGATAGGAAGGCACTTAAGGAGTGTGCTAAACGAAGTAGTTTTGATAAAACAGAAATAAATTGCCTTTTGTTTTATTAACTGCATTAGTGTTTTAGCTAAAAATATGTGGTGTTTATAATGGTCTAAATATTTAAGTAAATAAAAGAATTCCAACAAATATTATATTACTATGAAATGTTCTTGAAATGCTGAATAATAATACTAAATAATAATTCTAAATCTAGATTAAAAAAAAAGATCTCATCACAAAACTCCTCTATTTTAAGAAATAACTTAAAAAAATAACTGAATTGGCTGCATTCTTGTTTTCTGTCAGTGTTCTAGTGAAATTATTCATCTATTTGGCTCATTGTGTTTAAAATAACTGCATCACTCCAGCTCTTGAAGCACTTCAAATCTTTATCACAGAGTCAAAAGGCTTAAATTATTGAATGAAGTAGACAGGAATCAAAATTAGCAGACCAAAAAGAGATCTGGATAGAATATAAATCTAAATCTGCGCTTTATAACTGTGCTTGGTCACTTGTATTGTTGCAAAATGTAAACTATATTATTGCTCAGCTAATCTGCTAAATGAAAACTTTTTTCTTTTAATTATCCTGTTGGCCTCATTATCTGTTGATTGTTTGAATACAACTTCCAATCAAATATACTGTAAATCACTGCGCTCTTCCAGATAGGTTTGGTCCTGTGGCTGAATTTCTTCAAATGACGAATGACTAAGAGGGTCCGCTCAATAATTTATTAAATATATAGCAGGAGATGAGAAAGCGAACGCTTTGACTACGAGCCTTCATCAGATATGATTTGTAAGTCATTCATTTGGTAAAGATCTCGTTAGGTGTCATTAGGTTCAAGTTTTAGCAGCTAAAAAGTGATATACACGAGGAAGAAAGAAGAAATAAAAAATAAATAAATAAATAAATAAATAAATAAAAGAATAAAAAATTTTTGAATGAGCCTTGATGAGACTAACTGAGATCTTACTTGATTGTGAACATCCGAAATTAGTATAGAAGAGACAGTGGCTATTTCTCAATACAAGTTCTTAAGTGATCTTGTGTTCTTGTGATGGATGGATGGAGGAATGGATGGATAAAATTAATTAAGTAATTTTGTAATTTTACACAACTTGCTAATAAGATGCTTTCCTAATAGGATTGTTGATCGACAATTGAAAATTCTGTTATAATTTTACTCGCCTTTTACTTGTTCCAAACCCGTTTGAGTTTCTGTCTTCTGTTGAACACAAAATAAGATATTTTGAAGAAAGCCGAAAACCTGTAGCCATTGACTTCCATAGTATTTGTTTTTGCCACTACGCATGTCAATGGTTGCAGGTTTTCAGCATCCTTTAAAATATATTCTTTGGTGTTGACCTGAAGAAAGAAGTTCATAAAGATGTAGAACCACTTGAGAGTAATTATATTTTCACTTTTGGGTGAAGTAACCCTTTAATCAGATTTTTTTAGCTTTACAATCTAAGCATTTACATCTAAAAACTGCTATAATACAAAACGGACCAATCGGTCAAAGTAAAAGTGTAATACTATTTAAGTCCAATTCATCCTCAGTTTGTTAAAAAGAAAAGAGAAAAACAAACAAACTACCAGACACCCAAACATACTCTGTACAATTAACCAAATATGGGAAGCATCAACTTGAAACCAGACGTATGAGCTTAATGCAAACATCTCTACATACTAAAACAAGTCCTCAGGGCTGGAAAAGAAGAGCCAGACATTCAGTCGAGATCATATCAGAGCTGCTGCTTACTAACAAACCTTTGAAAACATCATTACATGCGATGTGTTCTCAAGGAGTCACAGTTAATCACACAGGCATGTGAGGGAATCTTTTATTCAGCTATTCAATTATTCATTTCTCATATTACCAATAGAGATACAAGATTCACCCAAAACATGATTATGATGAGGATTATTATTCGCTCTTACGCATTTCTAAACCTCTTCTACATAATTTGCACAACAAAAATTAGTATGCTACTTAGAAATTTTGTTTAAAAATTTTAAATCAAGTCGGCGCAATAGCCTAGTGGTTAGCGTGTCAACATATGGTGCAGTAGCACGTCAGGGCGTCGCGAGTTCGAATCCCGGCTCGATGACATTTCCCTACCCTACCCCCTTCTCTCTCTCCAACTTCGCTTCCTGTCCTAAATACTGTTCTATCTAATAAAGGCAAAATGGCCAAAAATAAATCTTAAAAAAAAAAAAAATAAATAAATAATTTAAATCAAGAAACCTTTAAAAAAAAATACTAAATGAAGTAAAAAATATTGTTTTACTTTCAGAAACAATAAGGTCAAAATTATGTATGTTTAAAAGATATATTTGATATGGAGAAAAAGACTTTCTCTTAGACACACTTTGGATAAACTCAATAAGAATTGGTGTACAAGTAACTATGGAGTGTTTTGCAATGAGTGTGTTTCTTGTTTTCCATGTACAATATTTGAGGTATTTATTGAGCATTTTGGACTTATATTTGCTGTACCATATATAGCCCCTTTTCATTTTATTTATCAGTTGATTACATTTTTTTGCTGCTGGTCCTGTTCATTATACTTCATTCCCACATTTATTCCAGAAGGAGAGAGGACCAATGGGATTGTAAGCCCTATAAAGAATGTAACAGTATAACTCATAAAACAAAATAATTGTGTGAGAATTGCTGTATGTGACATCTCTGGTGACCTTTATTCATTTTATTTTTTAAATAAAAAGCAAAAAAATAAGTATGTTTTACCTTAAAACGAGTTAAATAATCTGCCAGTGGCCCAAGTTAAATAATCTAATTAAAAACAAAAAAAAAACAAAAAACCCCAGATTATTTTACTTTTTTATTTTACCGTTTGAAAGAAAAGCTCACTTCATTTTGACTTAATGTTTCTGAAAACAAAACATCATTTTTATTTGTCTATAAATGCTTCTTGATTAAAGAATTTGCAGACATTTGAACTGGTAACAAGACTAGGGCTGAAGCAATTAATGGATAAAATCGATAATTACTGCTGATGAAATTTGTTGTTGTGTCAACAAACACCATTATCGATAAGTTAGGCTGCTCACATGACTGAGGAGCACGACGACAAAATACACAGCCACTTGCACAATGTAAAGTACAGAAATGGCTGCTGGAAAAAAATCATGTGCCTAGTCATCCAAGGCATGAGAGAATCTCACATTAAATGCCTGTAAGAAGACGGTAACCTGCCCGCTACACAAAACACAAGTAGCCTACCAGTTATCTTTATTGGGTCAAATGGTAGTTTAAGGGCATGCTCACACTAGATCCAGTTGCCCTGAACTGTGCTGAAGCACGATTGTCCCCCCTCCCCTCTCCCCGCACTCGCACTGCATTTTGCCTTCCAAACTGGAGCACACTTATGTCATCGATGGTCAGACTGTTCAGTTTAACAGAAGAGAAGTGCTCTCGCTCAGCACAGTGGACATTGCTTTAGTTGTATCTTTGTATTATTTTTATATTGTTTGATAAGCAGTGACACAAATGTCCTCGTGCTGCACCTATTAGGAGGTTTTCTGAAGGTTAAGCTGACGTGCAGCGAGGGGTTTGCGTCTTGAACTATGACAGATCGCGTTCATTGAAAAGTAAGAATGATTATTAAATCCATATGAAACAGTCCCTTAAAAGTGATGTTGCATCTTCAGTTTCGGCCTCAGGCACACTTTGCACTCACACTACAAGCGTACCGAGCCAACCGATCCGCGTTTTGGCACAACTCTACCAAGCAGACCAGAGCCAGGAAACTGAACTGCACCTGGGCCCGATTTGGAGCACTCACACTTGTCAAACAAACCAGGAAATGTGCTTGGGGATGATTTGGATAGCATAGTGTGAGTGCACAAAGTGCTTTTGTTTAATCTGTTTACTAACTTCTGGACATTCGCACTAGATCAGTTCAATTGCGACTTGCAAGCATCACATTGCACACTTACCATACGAGGTATACTGATAAATAAAAAAATGGCCCTACTTTAGATTATCTTAAATTAAACTGTGTGAATAAAGCGAGACACCACATGTTGAAAATCAGTAGCCAACAGCAGCAGCAGTAGAATATTACAATTAATCAATGTTGTGGTTTTCATCAAATCCTAATAAGTTATAAGTAGAGCCAGAAGGAATCCGCAGACATTTTTTGCTATTTCTGGCAGAATTTTTTTTTAAATCTGCAGATTTATGCGGAATTATTTTGGGAGTATCATAATTAAAACCTTAATACATGAAATAAAAAATAATACCTTTTTAATGCAAATCCAATTACATCCACTTTATTTGGTAAACAAAGCAAGTCTCTTGTATAATATATCCACTAAAACACAGAAAATATTACTTTAAGAACTATATTGTGCATGAATCATCTAAATATTTTCATATTAGTCAATAATTTAACTGAAATAAATAAAAAAAACTGAATAAATAAATTTACACACATTTACAAGTAAATAAACAGAATTCTGCATTTACAGATTCCATGTGGGTCTAGTTATAAGTTCCGTGTGGGCCTAGTTATAAGTTATTATAACATTACATTTGTGCACTGAGCAGTGGAAGTTTACATGTTCTTCTGATTTCTAGCCGTTTCAAAAACAAATATTTAGATTATTTGTTTATTTATAATTTTACTATTTCAAAACACATTGCTGCTTAATATCTTATTGTCAGCATGTTTAATATCCTTATTTAATAATGGGAATATAATAGGAGTACAAGTTTATTTTTATTCTGAATGTTTAGAGAAGTTTTGTGGTTTAAAATCAAAGTTTGTTTTTCATTGAAGGTTTAAAATGACAAAATTAAAGATCGTAAACTCAAAATGTGGCTTTTGCATTTTTAAAGTATACTTTTATACATGTACAATAACCTGATTTACGGTTTTATACAATTATAACAAGTAAATCAAATAAAAAATATCTATTTTTTTTATTAATCGGAATAAATAAATAACTGGCTATAACTGATTATCGAAATAATCATTAGTTGCAGCCCTAAACGAGACAAAAACTCTAACCAGAAAACATTTTTTGCAGTGTGTGAAGGGTGTATTTGAAGTAAAGCTTCATTTACCTTAATTGAATTCTGTGTGGAAGGAGCAGGCGCAGGAGAAGGAGCAGGAGCAGGAGCAGGAGCGGTTTCAACTTCATCTATTTTCTCTGTTTTCTCAGCTTTCTCTCCAACATCCTTGCTTGGCTGTAAGGAATCATGGAAGGATGTTAGAAAAACAAGACAAGAAGAAAGTGCAAATAGTGCTACACTTAACACATGTCCCATCCAGACTTTCACAACTGAAGCATTTTTCAATCAAAACTAAAGCACTGCATGATCCCTCCATTTTGCCACGCTTTACATCTAAAGAAGGGTGTTTTCTTTAGAGGTATGATCTAAAAATATCTGCTTATGTTAGTTTAATGAGATTTGATAGATAATGGTTTTCTTAGCCTGCATATCTGCGGTTTTAAGCAGCGTGTGGAACTTTCTGTAAACTCTGAATAAACCAACACAACAATTCTGCCAACAAAGAAATGTAAACTCTATTTATATCTAAAGATTATACAACAGTTATGCAAGCCGCCTGCTTGATGTAGAGAACAGTGGATGCATTTTAATTAATATAACAACATTTTAATTAAACATGATGTCCTTATGTTTTTCTTCTACTAAACAAATGGGATTTAATTGAATTTAAATGAATGATTTGAAGTTAATGAAAACTAGTGCAATATGTTTATCTCCAGGTGATAGGAAGGCACTTAATGAGTGCGCTAAATAAAATGTACTTTTAATTAAATGTATTCGATCTTTTAAATTAATATTTTCTATATGATGCTATAATATATTTGTACATTATGGGATTGATGGGATCTCGGGCTACGAGATCTTGCAAGACTAAATCGCAACAAGATTTCTCGTCAATGTGAAAAGTTGTCTCATGATGTTATGATAAAGCGCAAGGGTGAATTTAGCAGTGAAGATTGGAGGCAGAAACGGATTTAAAAAGCAAATCAAGTGTAGTGTCTGTCTGTCTGCAGACTGCAAGACAATGTTTGCATACCATTTACAGGATACAATTCATTAAAACAGAAGTAAAATAACATTCATTAAAATTTTATTTTAAAAAGCACCTAAAGAGTTTTGCATTTTGTGATTTTTTTAGTTGATTAAAAGACTATTTTCCATTCATATATTTCATTATTAAGGATTTCAAAAGATAGTAAAAAAATGTGTTCTCGTGAACCCAATCTAGTGTCTTGTCTTGTGGAGAAAGCATCTACTCACACCCCTATTGTGCATATATATTAGATTAGTCAGCACCCATAGATATATACACTAAATATAACATACGGACCCTGAGCATGCATCAATAGCGCCGCCACATTTGTACAGGGCTCCCAAGACAAAAGTCATTCAACCGCACTAGTCAAGACAGTGTGCCAATGTGAATATGCTGGACTTTAGCAGTGTGTAGGGGTGTAGTAAAGAGCAAACAAAGAAAACAAAGCTTAAAGGCATTTCATAGGTAAGGTTTAGTTTTTTACGTTTTTGTATGTTATGAACTTTTGTGCTCAACAAGTAACTTTATTGATGGTAATACAGTCACATACTGCATTTAACATAAGGCAAAGTAGCATCAACTTGCACTAAATACTAGGCTTATACTAGGCTGGGCACTAAATACTAGGCTAAGTGAGGTAGAATAATACATTTCCATGCACATAAACACATGCTCTTTGTCAGCAATGCCCGTGCAGTCACTTAACCATCAATGTAGAAAATTGATATAAAATTAAAATTTTTGTAATTTAAACATATATTTGCATACTGACCACCGGGAAAACTCCCGATCATAGATATATGCCTATATGTGTATATCTCTGGCACTACATGGCCAAAGTCCTCCCCTCCACATTCATTTCAAAGGAGCGCTACCGTGTACTAAAATGGCGGCTCTTTTGACGCATTCCTTCCAAAAGACAACAACAGGGTAGGAGACATCTAATGTAAATATCTATGGTCAGTAACAAGATAAATCTGGAGCTAATCTAACAAAATAACTTATGAAAACGGTCCAAAAATAAGTACACCCAAATTATATGTTAGAGAAAAATATTAAATAACAATTTAAAAAAAAAAAAAGAAAAATCAAGAGAAACTAAAATATATCAAATTTAGTAATTTTTTTTTTTTGCAATATTTCACTTGAATTTAAATGTATTATCTTTCGATTTCTGAAGATGTTCAGTGACTAAAATATGATTTTAATAAATATATCTGTTCAATAAATCTGTTTTGTTCAAATGTACCAAAATATAATACCTATATTCACAGAGAAATAGATACAAATATTTATTATCAAAATGGAATGTACTCATTTATTCTGAGCACAGTATTTAAATAATGCATTTTCATTTTAATATTTTAGCATTAAAAGGCAAAATTCACCCAAAAACTAAAATCCTCTCATTATTTACTCAGACTTATTCCAAAGCCATTTGAGTTTCTTTATTTTGTCAAAAACAAAAGTATTCTGAAGAATGTTGGAAACCAACCATTGACTAACATGGTGTCTTTTTCCTCTACTATGGAGTTTAATGGCAAACAGTTATCAAAATTATTCAAAATATATATGTTTTCTGTTCAACAGAAAAAAGAAACTTGTAAAGGTTTAGACACATCTGAGTAAGACTGCACAACATATCGTTTCAGCATTGAAATCACAATGTGATAATTCACAATAGTCACATAGTAGATAAAAGCAATGTTAAGTGTGTATTATAATTTATCATTTTAATGAGTTTTTGAGGCCTGTGACTATAATGATTTTAAAAGCATTGAGGCATAAAAAAATGTTACCATTTGTAACTTTAATGATGATTAATCTTATTGAATTTTTATTATTATGCAATTACTGTCCCTGAATACCGTTAAGACTCGGAAAACGATAAAACATTTGAATATGGGATCATTTTAATTATTATTATTTTCTAAATTGTATTGATCTATGCTTGAAATCTTTATGCTTTCAACAGAATCGTCCCAATCAGTCTAAAATTATTCATTCTATCCAAATAGAGATATTCAAGTCATCTGGTGAAATTGTATTCATATCAAAGAATAACAAAATATCGCAATGTTAGATTTTTTTCAATACTGTGCAGCCCTACACCTGAGGTTGAGTAAATGTTTATTTTTTTGGTGAACAATTATGGTAAACAAAGATCACTGCTCAAGCTGAAGAAAAGTCTACTCACGGAGTGGCCTCTATGAGCAGGCGGTCTTTTCCCAGGCATCTTTGGTCGCTGTGCGGTTGGGTGGCTTAACTTCTCAGTGGAAGAGGAGACATCATCAAAACTCATGAGATTAACTAATGGGGAAACAAAAGGCACACAAAAAAAAGTGTCAAACATGGTTCATCTTAGTTTTAGTTGTTATATAAAGTATATATTTTTTGATGTTATACATGCTGATTTAGAAGTCAAATGAGGTAAGTAAGTTTCCATCATGTCCAAATCAAAACCCAACAAAGCAGGAAATTACAATTCATGACTGAATGATGCGTATAAAGATTGTGTCAGTCTTTGAAAAATGATCAATCGCTCATCTGGGAATGGCTTGTCAGTTGCAAATCACAAAATCTGGCATTTAAAATTTGACAAATTTTTTTAATATGCCAATAATTACCTACCAAAAGATCATTTTATCCCATTGGCCACTCTACTTCAGATATAAGAGACAGACAACACAATAAACCACCAAAAAGTAAAAAAGTGCCCATAAAACAAAGTGAAAAGAGGTCTCGTATGTTATCCTACATCCAGAAATGGCATAACCTGACATCAGAATTTCCTCTTTGCAAAGTTGGCAGAAAAGAAAAGAAAAGAAAATCAGATCACTAATGCAAAAATATGCTCATGACCTTTCAGAACAATGCAATTACAACAGCTTTAACGCTATACTTCACAGTCAACATTGGTCTAAGGCTGTATATCCTGTAACAGAAAAAGAACCCTCAAGATTCTGCTTTCTTAAATTTAAGACACTATTCAGTTCAGACACTATTTTTCCTCTATCAAAACCTTTTTGTCTTCAAGCTAACATTCAAGGTTTTTAACATGTAATCAGTAAGAACTGATTTAAAACATACGTCAATGCCTTAATTGAAAATTCTTATCAGAATAAGCTTGAGCTCATAGATTAGTTGTGCCAGTTAAACAGTTATCAATCAGTTAAACGGATTTTAATTACTTGGCAAAGATTACAATAGCTTATCCAATGGCAAAAACAGCTACCTGAAACAAAAAATCCAAACTGGCCTTGTTTCCAGAAGGCATTAACATGTTTTGATCACAAGTAGTCAACGGAGATGGTTATTGCTTTCAACTGGCAATAGAATGCATCCCTTGCGATTTCATTTCGAGACCCGTCACTCTATGTGAACACAAAGTGGGGCTCACAAGTAAGTACCCCCTACTCAATATTCTTAAATTGTAGGTACATCAACAAACTGTACTGAAAAATAGTCTCAGCAAAATCCAGTTCATGCAGACGTAAAAAAATTAGCAAAAGACGTAAGATGTGATGCAAGTCTCACATGTCCATCAAGTGAACATTTACATAGGAAAAGTAGAAAAGTATTGAATGGAAAAATGTTCTCTGTGTGAACGGCCTTTCAGCTTGATCTTTTATAAATATCTTAATACATCTTAATATAAATACACATATAAAAAGCAGCATAATAGATAATAGTTAAGAGTGTGTAATTAATTATAAAGAAAGGCAAAGCAAGGTGTTTGTAATAATAATAATAATAATAATAATAATAATAATAATAATATTAATAATAATAATAATAATAATAATAATAATAATAATAATAATAATAATAATAATAATAATAATAATAATAATAATAATAATAAGAGTAGAAACCAGAGCAGAAAGTGTTATTAATAGAAGGTTGGCATTGGTATTTTTAAATAGCGGACTGGTTCTGGTATAGTATTAACCAGTTTTTGGCTTAATGGGAACAGGTTCACACTCGGATTTTCTTCGTGAGAGAGGAACGTCTCCATTTTGCCTTTGGAGATCATAAGCAAATATTAGAAATGATTTTCTGCACCATTTACAGGCATTATGATCCTAAATTCTTTTCCAGTATATATATATTCTGGATATACAATCCAGTATATATATCCAAGTATATATACAATAATTGTATATAATAATAATAATAATAATAATAATAATAATAATAATAATAATAATAAGAGTAGAAACCAGAGCAGAAAGTGTTATTAATAGAAGGTTGGCATTGGTATTTTTAAATAGCGGACTGGTTCTGGTATAGTATTAACCATGAGACAGTGGTGACAAATAGACTGAAGTGTGCAAGAAATCATGGAGATGACTGAAGCTTTAGCACAGGACAAAAGAGCTCTTTCCCATTCTCCTCTGGGGCTGAGCCACCTGCTCTAGAGATCTGAACAATCATCCTCAGTGCAGGATGAGTAATCCTGCTTTGGGCAAGAGATTCGTGGTTTTAATCCACAAACAGAGTCACACTTTGACTAGAAGTTAAGCCATTTCAAACACTAGCATTATGGCCTCTATGATAGTCACATGTTTATAAATATAATAGCAAAACTAAACGACTACCTTTGTTGTTTTTAACCTGTTATTGCATGTATGAAGTGTGGTTTGAGGTTATTTTAGCAGCTAAACAGCTCTGTGTAATAACAATAAGAATAAACAGTAAAGAATGACTTACCGGTTTCTGAACTCTTTTCACCAATATCCACAACAGTTTTTGGCTTGATGGGAACAGGTTCACACTCGGATTTTCTTCGTGAGAGAGGAACGTCTCCATTTTGCCTGTGGAGATGATAAGCAAATATTAGAAATGTTTTTCTGCAACATTTACAGGCATTAAATTCTTTTCCAGTATATATAATATCTAAAATAAAAATAAACTTTGTATAAAATATATAAAGAGATCACTTAGTAGTCTTTTGATCTACTGGATTTATCAGATATGGTTTTAAATAAAATGTTGCTTTTGCTTTATTCTATAAAGTTCAAGTAACATTTCTTCCAAATGTCAAATAAAATCACATGTATATACGTATTAACAGCCTAAATTGAGCTCAGGTACATTCTGTTTCCACTGATCATTCTTGAGATGTTTCAGCAGCCTAACTAGAATTCACCTGTGGTAAACTCAGTTGACTGGACATGATTTGAAAAGGCCTACACCTGTCTATATAAGGTCCCAGGGTTGACATTGCATGTCAAAGCACAAACCAAGCATGTTTGGAACCACCAGGGCTCTTCCTAGAGCTGGCTGGGGAACTAAGCGGAGTTATCCGGGGAGAAGAACCTTAGTCAGTAAGGTGATTAATAACCCGATGGTCACTCTGTCTGAGCTCCAGCGTTCTTCTGTGGAGAGAGGAGAACCTTACAGGACGAGAACCAGCTGTGCAGCAATCCACCAATCAGGCCTGTATGGTAGTGTGGCCAGACATAAGCCACTACCCACCTGGAATTTGCCACAAGGCATCTGAAGGACTCTCAGACTATAAGAAACAAAATTCTCTGGTCTGATGAGACGAAAATTGAACTCTTTGGAGTGAATGCTAGGCGTTACATTCGGAGAAAACCAGGCACCGCTCATCACCAGGCTAATACTATTCCTACAGTGAAGCATGGTGGTGGCAGCATCATGCTGTGGGGATGCTTTTCAGCAGCAGAAACTGGAAGACTACTCAGGATAGAGGAAAAGATGAATGCAGCAATGTACAGAGACATCCTGAATGACAACCTACTTCACAGTGCTCTTGACGTCAGGCTGGGGTGACGGTTCATCTTCCAGCAAGACAATGACCCAAAGAGCACCACCAAAATATTAATGGAGTGGCTTCACAACAACTCTGTGAATTTCCTTGACTGGCCCAGCCAGAGCTCAGACCTAAAACCTACTGAACATCTCTGGAGAGATCTGAAAATGGCTGTACACCGTCGCTTTCCATCCAACTTGTGAATACTCATGTACATGTGCTTTTTCAGGTTTTTATATGTACTAAATTTGCAACACAGTTTTTCACATTGTCATTATGGGCTACTGTGTGTAAAATTTTGGAATAAGGCTGAAACATAAAAAATTGTGAAAAAAGTGAAGCGCTACGAATACTTTCTGGATGCACTGTATGTACAGCTGAAGTATTTCCCAAGATGTTTAACAGAGTTAAGTTTTTTTAACACATTATTAAGCAAAATTGTTTTAATAACTAATTTCTAATAACTAATTTACTTAACTAGGTAATTATGTTAATTAGGCATGATAGGATAATTAGGCAAGTTTTATACTAGTTTATTCTGTAGACAATCGAGAGAAAAAATCTTAAAGTATAATACATAACACATAATTAATTAAAATGTAGAATATTGACTTTAAACTAGATAAAAAAATAAATAATTGCTTGTGTTCCAGCTCAAAAAAAAAGACTTTCCCCAGACGAAAAAGAAATATTATAGCAAATACTCTGCTCTGTTATGTTCTCTTTTTATGTTCTCTCTGTATTTTTTAAAATATATATTTAATATAAAATATATTGACTCTGAATATACTGAATCTTACATTAAGTGTGCTACTACAATTTAAACATAACTGAAGATAAAGCATATGACACCAACACTTGCTTGCCGACTGGTGATGGAGTAAGAGGCAAGTCAGGCCGTTTGGTGTGGTATGAAGGACGCAGGAGGCCCTTGTTTGGAGGCACAGGTTTCTTCGGGGGCACGATGGGGCCTGCAGGTTTGGCAGGTTTCTCTGGCAAGGGCTTGACAACTTTAGGAAGTTAAAAAAGACACAAAAACACATGTTTGAGACTAATAAATTATTTTACTAAAACACACAAAGTGACTCATGAACAACACTCTTCTAATTTGCAGTATTAATCCACAGATAATTATCTAGATGTTAGATATTTACAGAGCAATGAAATGGACAGCATGTTTTTAAGCCATGTGATGCATCTAAAGTACTGAACTTTCACTAGCGTCATTTATGTATGTTACACAAGTAGGTCAGGTGAGATTTTGGCAGGATGTTTGCTTCACATAGATCTGCTTCAATATTCTTAATTTGATGCATTATAATCAATATTATTAACATTTACTAATCAACTCGTGTTCAGACAATTCTATGTTCCAACACTTGCTGTAAAACAGCAAGACTTTATCTGAAGAACATGAAGGCCTGCTTTTTAAACACAACAGAGCTGATCTGATATATGTTTCAGTGAGTGACATTAAAATAATAAGCAGGAAGTCTTTGATGCAAATGCAATAGCTGATACTGTTGAGCGAGGCTGTTGGTCACAATGCGAAACACTTTTTCTGATAATAAAAACGTATACAAAGTACTTCATTAATGACCGTAAACACTCCTAAAGAGATTGACCATCTCCATCTTTTTCGCTATTTGATTTTAGCTTTGTAAAAAGGAAAGCAAATAATGCTGCTTTAGTTTCATTACAGGTTTATTTTCGTACATAATTCAAGTTAGGTTTTTAATTTTCAGCTATAATGTCTATTGATGCATTGCATTACTAAAATACTAATATTGGAAATGCTGGACCCAGACTACGGCATTTAATAAACATTAATAATCAATAATAGACCCCAAAACTTCCTCTGTTGATAATCAGCTGTATTCAATTTTAGATTTTTACAATTTATAACATTATTAAAATGTTCCACATTTTTGGATGGGCAAGATTTTGTCTTTTTTTTCTGTTTAGGGAAAGTCTGAAATATATAATTTAGACAAATAGAATTGACAACACATAAATATTGTGAAATCATGTAATTTAAAATAGCGTTTTAAACATTTTTAAATATATTTTGTTCATGCAAAGTACAATTTTGATTACTTTTGCTTCAGAAATCAATCTACCATTCATACAGTTGAAGTCAGAATTATTAGCCCCCCTGTTTATTTTTTTCTCCAATTTCTGTTTACAGAAAAAAAAAAAAATTCTAACACATTTCTTAACATAACAGTTTTAATAACTCATTTATAATAACTGATTTATTTAATCTTTGCCATGATGACAGTAAATAATATTTGACTAGATATTTTTCAAGACACTTCTATACAGCTTAAAGTTATATTTAAAGGCTTAACTAGGTTAATTAGGTTAACTAGCCAGGTTAGGGTAATTAGGCAAGTTATTGTATAGTGATGATTTGTTCTGTAGACCAGTGTTTCCCAACCCTGTTCCTGAAGGCACACCAACAGTCCACATTTTCAACCTCTCCCTAATCAAACACACCTGAATCATCTTATCATAACATCAGAAGAGACTCCAAAACCTTAAGTTAATGGGTCAGATAACGGAGACATCCAAAATATGTACTGTTGGTGTGCCTCCAGGAACAGGGTTGGGAATCACTGCTGTAGACTATCGGAAAAATATATAGCTTAAAGGGGCTAATAATTTTGACCTTAAAATGTTTTTAAAAAAAATAATAACTGCTTTTATTTTATACGTAATAAAACAAATAATACTTTCTCCAGAAGAAAAAACATTATCAGACATACTGTGAAAATTTCCTTGCTCTGTTTAACATAAATTTGGACGTTTTTTTTTTTATTAAAGGGGGCCTAATAATTCTGACTTCAACTGTATGTCACACTTTTTTCAGCAATGTTAAAAACAGTAATACTTCTTTATATTTATGTAGAAACCAATACATTTTATGACTCTGATAATAATAATAATAATAATAATAATAATAATAGCCTTTTGAAGGTGGCAGGCAAGATCATTGGTTTGAATCAAGCTAGTCCAATGGTAATTTACTGTAATTATGTTTTAAAGAGAGCTCAGGGTACCTCATGCACCCCGGATCACCCATTGTATTCTGTGCTTCAGCTGCTGCCATCAGGACGTCGTTTTAGAGTTTTGCAGGACAAATATAATTAAAAATTATTTTATAATTTTAGCCATTAGGTTATTACATGAGTGCAGCGTGAGGGAGATGCACCTAAAAAATGATGTATTGTATGTTTTGTGGTAATATTTTGTTAATGTGTACATGGAACTTCGCCTGTGTTACGGCACCTTGCTGCAATTTTAGTTAACCTAAACGGGATATTAAAGTTGAGTCTGAGTTTGATAGAGAAAAACAAAACAAATAGTATTTCTTTAAAAAATATATATAATAATAATAATAATAATTTTATTCTGTGACATTAAGTCAGTTTCTTCAATCAATACAGTATATTTCTTCCTTTCTGACATTAATTATATAACATTAAATAAATAATATTTTTTAAATATATATTCATATATATTATATATATATATATATTTTCATGACACTCATGATTCCTGTACAGAAATGTTCAAATTGAAAGTAACAACAATAACCTCCTCCCATTTTTAAAATGTAAAACATCGAATTAAACTAATAAACAATTCAAAACAAATTTAATCACATGATCAACTAAAGGGTCTACCATACAAGTGTCTCTCTTGTATTGCACATGCACATCTTTTGTATTGGTAATATTTTTTACAATCTAATGCAGTTAATTATTAAAAATAAAGTGGCTTTAAAATCATTGATTGAATTTATGTGAAAAAAAGCATGAAATATTTTCTGAAGCAGTTACATGATCTCTTAAAATCTGTCATAGGGATGAATTAATTTATATTTAAATAAATGACCAAATGGTGTTTTTGGGGTACATCAAAACTAGACATTCATACAAAGGACTATGCTTTCACACAGCCATTTTATACTTTTTTTAATTAAAGGCGTGTGAAACCGCAGTCTGCATGTAAAATGTGTGGCATGCAACTGGACAGCGAACCCTTACCTTTATCTTCCGGCCGTGGCTGCGGTTGCTTCTTGTCCACACTTGGAGTCTCTGGTTTCAGGACTGAAAAACGAAGCATATTGTCCGAGTTAACGATCAGTTTTTAAGCTACTACCCTGCAGATTGAGTCTCTAGAAACTACATAAAAAAAGAACAACAGCTTCTGAAACAGAGGTTTGAAGACAATAGGAAGCATACAGTCTATGACTTGCATTTCCTGTGTGGGCTGGAGACACCGACCAAATCTTTGCAACCTTCTGCAAGCTTTCTAAAAAGCAATTGGGATGATGCGGTCTACTTTGATGCATAACAACATCCGCTTTTTTTTGTTAAGATTGTTTTGTAGAGCTGTGAGGACTGGCTGGCTGTTATAGCTGTATTATCAGACTTCATATCTGAACAGACAGATTAGATTATTTTTATCTTTGCCACTCTAAAGTAAGTCAACTGCAAGATGCTGCATTATTCTAACAGACCGTTTATACAGATGATTGGTCTTGATAGACTGGATTTCTATTCAATCTACTAATCACAATATACTTATACTCATTTAAATCGTTTTATTATGCATGTATGTAAAGTCTGTTCATGTTCAATTGCATGAAAATAATATTTAAAATAAAAATGAAAACATGTTAAGACATCAATTAACATATTAATGCGTATAATCAGTTATCAGTTATGTTTGTATATTTGTATATGTATATATAATTCCCAGTCAATCTTAGCAGACTGGACTTTGACCAAACAAAGCAGAGTATACTTTTGGAAAGGAAGAGCTAAGGAAGAAAAAAAACCCAGATAAAACTTTTATTAATAAATATAACAAATCCAATACTGTATTTAACAGTTGCCTATATATATATATATTTAAAAATAATCAATTTCTTTAAGACAAATAGGACAAATAGAGGTAATCATAGCAGTGTTGATATACAGCTATGAGTGAGAGAGTGAGTTTGTTGCCATGCTAGCTTCTTTGTGGTAAAAACAGATACAACATTTACTAAAAACACTTTTATATAATAAGTTAATTAAGTTAAATTTATGCCAGTAAAAAAACACCAACAATAAACAATACATATAATAAGACAAAAATCTAAAGCAGTTTAAGATTTACTTTTGATAAATATTAGACCACTTTTGAAAGATTTATTTTTAAAGGTGCAATATGCAAGTTTGACACCCAGTGGTTAAACTAGATATTACACGCCTGGTTCAAAACACAATAGTATCTGGATGCAGTCTTTATGATGCAAGCTGAGATTGCTTCACTCTGCAATGCAATGTCAGACACAATGCACTCAAATGGAGCGAGTGACGTCACTGTGAGGGGTAGGGTTAGGAATGGGGTTAAGTGAGCCCATTAAACAGCATTGGATGCAGCTCAGATTGCACTGCACCGAGTCTGCAGCCAAACCCCTCTCAAAACACATGCAAGTGCAGGTTGCCAGATTGACAGCATCAACAAAAGTCTGCCTAACTATCGAGCATAAAGACTGATTTAAGTCATGTTCTAAATAAAACCAAAGACACCAAATAGAAGGAATATTTTCCATATTAAAATGAGTTTTTGTCCTTAATTTATATTGTAGCAACGGCTTCCTTTTCTTGCAGCTGAACAACAGGATAAACTAACAACGGTCACCTCAGGTACACCTCATGTCTTTTATTCAGTGTTAAATGCTAATGATGTGTGTGTGAAGGTCATTTTAAATGTTATACTACTGAAAGCAGCAGCAGATAGTTTACATTAGATCTTGAAAAAAAAATAAACCAGTTGAAATTAAACTTTAGAACTGTGACTCAGTGCAAAGCCAACACATGTCAGTGATTCAGCATGTACATTTAAAAATATTACAGTGCTTTAATATGTATTAATTAGATTTTAAACCTTACCACTTCGCTGAAGTGCAGTGAGTGCACTATTCTGTGCTTCTGAATGGCTGTATTTACATTTCTGTTGTGTTTCATCTGGTGCAAACAGCCAAATTGCTGTTGTTAAGACACAAGGTTACAATGTAATCTGCTCAACTAACGTTTACATTCATAATATTTATATTATTTGCTAAGTAATAGCCACCTCATGTGGAACTCTGAATCTGCGTCTCATTTTGCAGGTCGCTACTGTCCACCGGAGGTCGCATTTTGGTTGCAGAAACATGCTTTCAGAGCATTTCTGACTGAATGAATAAAATACGTGGTTTTCCATCAAGGCAACCTGGGGTGCTGAAATATAATTGGCTAAATAGGTCATTGGGCAGGTTAAAAGCACCAAAACAAAGACAGCCGTTCCAGCACGTAACGCACATTTTTAAAGCAGAATATCTGACTTTAGAATTGTTTTTCAGATAAACAAGAATGTTCACTTAGCATGTTTCTTAAACATCTGCAAACATATTATGGTATTTTTACGCTTTAGAAGAGTCAAAAACTTGCATACAGCACCTTTAAATACTCACTGCTTTAAATGTGATAATGACTTTATACAACAGTTCAAAGGCATAAGTGTGTAAATAAAAATAAAAATCAACCACAGAGTCTCAAAAACACTTTCTTCCAATATGATTTCCTTGGCAACTATCTAAAATAAAACGCATTAAATGTGTTTTATTACATTTCATTTTCTTATTTAATGTGCTTCAAGGCTTTAAATAAATATAATAACCTATGATAGGGTCAGAAAATGATTTTCAAAATCTTGTCAAAAAAATTAGCAAACCATGAAGACCATTTGGTTAGTATGGCTTAAGCTAAAATTAATCATGACTACCAAATAAATGTCAAAGTGATTTTCAACATGCTGCTGCGAATGTGTGGGCAGCCATGCTTTTGTGTTCAACGCAACCATTTAATGTGTCAATTTAGCAGGCATCACCTCTAATCTTCTGAGAATACACCACTGTGCTTCTCAGAAAACAGCAGCTCAAATCAACATGCCATATGAATCACACATACCAATGCAGATATACTGGAATGCTTCTTCAAGTACCAATAGGTAGTCAAGACCCATCAGACCCATCCCAATCAAACATCATCAGCTAGTATAAGGGGCAAACAAATCCCGCTAAAATGTTTGACAATGATGAGCTTTAAGCTCATCACAGGCAGTAATCACTATGATTGCAATAGCTTCACATACGATGACCTCAGAGATGACAGTTTAAGCTTCTATACACTTCAATCTCACTACAACTTGGAATAAAATGGTAAGATTAAAGTGAAGTTCCTGCAATCAGTGTGGAGTAAAACTAAGTGTTGAAGATGTGTTTGCATACCTGTGCTTTTGGATGGTGGAGGCGGCTTCTTTGGTCTCTGTAGAGGAAAAAAAACATGATATGAGAATAAATGAAAAGGTCCTACTTAATAATAAGCGGCCTCAACTATGTTTACATTAAAATAACCATTAATTATCCATTTGGTACAATGAAAGTGTTATGTACATACATGTTTCATATTGTATTAAAAATGCATCTACATATAATTCCATCTGTAATAAATTTCTGTAATTATATTTATAATTACACTGTTGATCATCCCATACACCCTAACCCACCCATACCACCATTATTCTACCCGTATCCCACATTAATTGCCCCTAACTGTTGTACAATTCAATATGAACATCATAAGTACATAGTAATTTTTGAGGCAAGTACCTACAGTGGCAGTCAAGGCCACTTAATATAAAGAGGGACCAATTAAAAATATGGGATTGAGAACTTAAAATCTGGAAATGAAACATCTAGGACTGTGGAAAATTGCAATCTAATGATTTATTAAGGCATACAGTACAATGAAGAACATTTTTTTGAGAAAAACTAAGAAACCTTTCATGAAGTGTGTAATGTAGCTGCATAGAATAAATATATTGCGATTTATAGCTTTTTTCTTCAGAAAAAAAGCAAATGTCAGAAAAGTAAATGTTTTTATAATTAATATTTTTTAAATTAATATAATATATTATGATCGAAAATCAGTACACCAAATCTTGCTTTCTTAACTTCTAAAGTTTAATACGGTGATGTTAAAAATAATAATATTAACATATAAACATCAGAATTTTTCAATTTAAAATAATATAAAAATTACATAATGCTACTCTTTGGTTTACATTAGCAACACTCAAGAAATTCGATCTACTTCAATCTTGGAGACCTGGAGGAATAAGGACTATCCACAAATGCAGAAATTTTTCTGTTAAAAAAAAACAAAATTATATATATATATATATATTACGGTTCATATTAATATGTATACAGTCCAGACAAAGATTGTACTTTACTTTCTCTTTATTTTACTTTTACTCTTTACTTTTGTGGATAAAGAAATGGTGTTGTACGCACTTTGTTGAAGACATCCATTAGTCTACATATTTAATTTTATTTGTTACGCACAATGATTTGTTTCAAAACTATTTCTAAATTCAGTTAATTCACAGCAAATAAATAAATGAACAATAATAATGAAGTGTGGTCAAAAAACTGTCCAAACACATATCCTATGCCCCATATTGTGATGCATGCGTCTCCAAAACCGACAGGTGGACAAATCTAAACTTGTTTTCATTAAACAAATATAAATGTGCATATAATAAATAATACCAACACTAATGATAACATTATACTATTGCAGATTTTCATGAATAAACTGAAGAAAAAAAAACTGAGATGAAAAAGACATGGAGGTAGTGGTTTTTATGTAGAAAATAATGATTTTTGTAACATTTTAATCCTTTAATGTTTTTCATATGTTAAGATATTTGTCTATTGCTGTACATCCTGTGTGTTTTAAGCGATGCGTATGCGATTTGGACCTGCATAACTAACGCTCTCTGCGCTGAACTTTAGACCCGGTCTCATTTGATCAATGGCGCAGTCTATTTCAGTTCTTCAAAATTTCAACGCGCCAACAATGTGCCTTAACACACCTCCTTTATAGACCGGCACAATGGATTTGCCATTTAAATAACGTGGCGCAAAATGTGAAAATTAGGGTTGCCAAACATGTCTTGCGCCTTATTACTCTGGGCGTACAACAGGGCCTCTGGTGTTTCATTTCCAGTCAATCTCAACAGACTGGAGCGTCTGACCAATCAAAACAGAGTATACTTTTGGAAAGGAGGAGCTAAGAGAGACCCCTAAGAAACATTTATTAATAAATAAAACAAATCCAATACTGCATTTAACAGTTACCTTTTAGCAATTACAGTGCAACTAGACCATAAAAATAAAGCAAGCACCAGATGCACACATTTTCGAATTGGTGCAGTGTGACAATGTTGCTTATTCTTTTTTTTCTGTTCTGATTTTGCCGTTCAGTGAAATAGAAAGAATATGTTGTGAGTGGAAATAAAATACATGTTTAGAATGTTATTCCGGAGCCTATTTAATGTCATTTCTGAATACATTAATAAAATGTGCCTCATGCTCTAGTGCTTATCTGTGTTATTTTCTCCCTCTCAACAGTGCAATTTCAACCCGGTGAAACATATAATCAGTTATCTAAATTTCCAGTAGAAAAAAGAAAAATGGAATATCAGAAAAATACAAAATTAAAGAATTTATTTTTCCACATATTAACCTGCATGAGGCCATGTAACAACTAATAATAAAGAGCTTAACAAATGAAATGGATGATGCTAGAAATACCTAAGCCTCCGCTTTGATGGCTCCTAGAATCTCTCAAAATTTCAGTGCCAATGAATCAACTGCACTGATTGGCAGAAGAAAATTAGCTCTTGGCACAAATATCACAGCAAGACAGCGACTTCAAACAACACAGGCCAGTGTTTGCGTGTGTGAATGTGTAATTTGTATGCATGTGCACACATGTAATTTGTGGATTTTAATGGTCATATATGGGTTCTGCCAAAGATTGCATTCATAATTCAAACCTCTAATATCCAAATAACATCTCAATTAAAAGGAACTATTCACCCAAAAATCATAATTCTGTCATCATTTACTCACCCTTCACTTGTTTTAGACCATTATGAGTTTCTTTTTTCTGTCAAACACAAATGAAGGTAAGCTGTAAACCCGTAACCATCGACATTCATAGTATTTCTTTTCCCTATGGAAGTTGATGGCTACAGGTGTTGAGCATTCTTCAAAATATCTTCTTTTGTGTTCAACAGAAGCAAGCATCTGTAAATGTGAGTAAATGTTCATGTAAACATTTATTTTGAACTATTCTTTTAAGCCATTTAAATAATCTTTAAAATATATATTTTTCATAAATTAATCTAATTGAAACAATGAGGACACCCGTTAATTGCAAATATTTAGTCAAAAAATTCTATCTGATGGTGTAAATTACCCTAAAATAACTACTAACTACAAAATGTCTTTAAATAAATCAGAATCAAGGAAAATGTGTGTGCTCCTTAAGTCAGCAGTAAATGAATAGAGTAATTACGTTTTCACAAATAAATAGAGACCCCAACCGACACACAGCAGTCTTTTTTATGCATTTAAATCATGACAGGAGGCCTTACAATAGCCTCTAATTGGGGAAAGAACAAAAGAAAGTGGAGGAAATAAAAATGTATGTAATTTATGCTTTAAAACATGTATTTCTATTTCCATAAATATGCTACTGTATACTAGTTATTTCAACATATTGTTTAAAAAACAAACAAGGACAAATTCACTCATAGCGAAACTTGTGCTACAAACAGAGAATGATTACCTTATTATAAATGGAAACTCTTCACAGATCAACACACTGATTGCATATTAAATGTACTATAATACAGGTTTTGCAGTAACAATCATACATTGTTGAAACTGCTCTCACAAGTCAGCTCAAGCAACCGCAACAGTTCACGATTTGGAAGAAATTACAGTCAGACTGTCTCTAACCAACCCTATCTATGAAAAAATCTGTTTTAGGCCAAAGAGAAGCAAAACAATTTCCTTTCCCTCAACATCAGAGACATACCTGGAAATCAAGGGCTGAGGGGTTAATGTTCAATCGCTCACGGCAAACTAAGAAAAACAGGCAAAACCTGCAGATCGCATCTCATTGTTCGAATGTAAAATTACAAAAAATAATAATAATAGTAAAGCTAAATAAATAAAAAAAATTTTACCATTTGATTAAAAAAAATAATTAATATAATTAATATAATTAATATAATTAATATATATATATATATATATATATATATATATATATATATATATATATATAATTATATATATATATATATATAATTATATATATATATATAATTATATATATATATATATATATATATATATATATATATATATATATATATATATATATATATATATATATATATATATATATATATATATATATATATATATATATATATATATATATATATATATATTAAATTAATATTAAAGACTCTGGCAACACCAGTTTCATAATGAACTACAATACTTTTAAACTTCTCCATGAAACTAAGGGTTTGGTACCTTTATCAATTTACAAATGGCTGGGATTTAATAAAAACGGTTTAGTTTGTTGCATGTTTCAAAGCAAAGCAATGTAATTAGCATTTTTGTATCAGGAAACTAATATACTGCAAATACATTAAAATGTAATTCAATTTAGTTATATGTAAATCCTGGAATAAAAGTCAAATTTTTATTTTGTGAGGTCCATCATTCATTGTTTTACAAAAACCTATGAGAAAAACTGTTCTACATATACATTTATATTATACAGTTAGGTCCATACATATTGGGACATCAACACAATTCTAACATTTTTGGCTGTAAACACCAACACACTAGTTTTGAAATGAACAAGATGTGCTTTAACTGCAGACTGTCAGCTTTAAATTGAGGGTATTTACATCCAAATCAGGTAACCGGTGTAGGAATTACAACATTTTGCATATGTGCCTCCCATTTGTTAAGTGACCAAAAGTATTGGGACAGAATAATAATCATAAATCAAACTTTCACATTTTAATACTTGGTTGCAAATCATTTGCAGTCAATTACAGCCTGAAGTCTGGAACGCATGGACATCACTAGATGCTGGGTTTCATCCCTGGTGGTGCTCTGCCAGGACTCTACTGCAACTGTCTTCAGTTCCTGCTTGTTCTTGGGACATTTGCCCTTCAGTTTTGTCTTCAGCAAGTGAAATGCATTCTCAATCAGATTCAGGTCAGGGTCTTTTGGTGTTGATGAGCTCACTGGTGCATTCTTTCTTTTTTAAAATGTTCCAAACAGTTGTTTTGGCCACACCTGATGTTTTTGCCATCTCTCTGATGGGTTTGTTTGGTTTTTTCAGCCTAATAAGGGCTTGCTTCACTGATAGCTCCAAATGCAAATAGCACACTTGAAATGGAGTCTGGACCTTTTATCTGCTAATTGTAATTGGGATAATGAGGGAATAACTCACAAATGGCTATGGAACAGCTTAGAAGCCAATTTTCCAATTACTTTTGGTCCCTTAACAAGTGGGAGGCACATGTACAAACCTATCTGTATATAGGCAGCGCAATGCAAAGTGTACTTAATCCAAAATATCAATGATATAATACCAATAATAATAGTGGTATAGTCATAAATTGAAGTGTCCATTATTGTGTAAGCACATCTTGGCACTGTTCACTTGAATGCAGAACATGACTACAACTGACAGAAACGTCCTTTCTTTAAACACCCTCTGCCCCTTGATTCCTGATAGAGAGAGAGAGAGAGAGAGAGATCACTGTCTTATCATCTGACAGGATGCTTAAGGATAAAGGATTGATCACGGGCTCTCTGGGGTCCATTGGAAGAACTGAGGAACACTTTCACATCTTCATGAACCGCTCGCTGACCTCCACAACCCATCACATGAGCTCTAGCTCATCACATACTCACTGCAGTCACACAAAGACAATCATTCAGGCCAATTAGGCTGAAAATGAAAAGATAAAAAAAAGAAAAAAGGGGGAAAAAAAATAATGCTGCAAGCAGATCAACCCATGACCCCATTCAGTGGAGGCTTCACAGTTTTCTTCGGAAAATGGATGTGGCAGAGCATAACTTTTGCCCACACAGACTCTCTGTTTGTTCTTCAGTGATGTTTGCTGGTGCTTTGAACAAATAATGGGCCCGTTGTACCACAGTTTGCCAAAATGTGGTTAAACACGGACCCTCGAGGTAAACTTGAAGACCCCAAGAGCGCGAATGAAGCGGTGTTTGTTAAACACATGGTGATGATAAGTGGCTGTTATTGATTTCGAACACTTCTTTCAAGCTGAAATTCCCAACGCAACCACAAAACGTCTGTGTTAATTTGATTATCGGTTGATATTGTCTAGACTATTGTTTATTTTGGTCATGAAAGTCTTTGATTAAAATTTTCAGTACAGGGCTTTCATTGAAAAGCAGAGCTGGGAGACATCGGTGAAAAAAAAAATCTGAAGATTTAATTAATGATATTTGATAAACACTAGCAGTCAGAAGTTTAGACAAAACCGACCAAATTGCCAGTGGCTGCAATGGACCCATATCCTTTGAAATATCTTTTTTTATGTCAAACAGAACAAGTTGAAGGTAGCACATAATGACAAAATTATTATTTGTTTGGTACACTCTCCTAAAGTAATCCAATAGGCATTCATATTCATGCACATTTACTAAAATTTGTACATACAGTGAAACACTGTTCTGATGGTATATTACCAGCATATAAACATACAATTCTGATAACATTCAATTATTTTTCTTCAGCCTAGTCTTTATTTCAGAGGTCACCACAGTGGAATGAACCGCCAACTATTCCAGCATACTGTATGTTTTTACGCAGAGGATGCCCTTCCAGCACAACCCAGTACTGGGAAACACCCATAAACACTCATTCTCACACACACTCATACACTCTGGCCAATTGAGTTTATTCAATTCACATTTACCACATGTCTTTGGGCTGTGGGGGAAACCGAAGCACCCGGAACACCCACACAAACACAGGGAGAACATGCAAGCTCCACACAGTGCTAACCACTTAGCCACCGTGCCACCCATACTGACAAGCATTTAAAATGCAAATTATTTATTATTATTTGTTTATTATTTGAACATTTATTTATGAAATGATCATTTTGTTCTTATATATCTATATCTGCAGTTTGGTGAGAATTATTAGCCCTTCTGTTAAATTTTAATTTGTTTATATTTTTCCACAATTTCTTTTTAACTGAGAGAAGATATAAAACAACTAAGACTTTCTCTAGAAGAAAAAATATAGAAAATACTGTGAAAAATTCACAGGAGGCCAATAATTTTGACTTCAACTCTGTGTGCATGCATACAGTATATTAGCCTTCTAATGACCTTATTCAAAAAAAATTCTCTCAGAAATTCACAATAATTCCTAATAGGGATGCTCCGATCAGGCTTTTTGCAGCCTTTACTATATTAAACAATGAATGATATGGAGTGTTCAACATTTTACAAGTTTATCTTAAATTTTTATTTTTTATTAAATAAAAATCTGAACTCTGAGTCAAACTGAAACAAGTAAGGACTGCAAAAACAAACAAAAAAAGTATTTTAGATTGAATATGCAGTGTACTCTAATAAACAACTGTCTATCAAGAGAATAGGCCCAAGTTGCTTACCTCCTCTGGTTCCTGTTTAGATGACACTTTGATGGAGCCTTTGGATGTAAGTGTCTGTATAAGGAACACAAATAAGAACTTTTGATTACAAAACATAAAAAAAGACTTTACTTGTCATAGGGCATGTCACTGGGAAATATAACAAATCTCATATCATGAAATAAGTAGTCTCATATTCAGATGATGATTTACAGTTGAAATCAGAATTATTAGCCCTCTTGAATTATTAGCCCCCCTTTATATTTTTTCCCCATTTTCTGTTTAACAGAAAGATTTTCGTCAACACATTTCTAAACATAATAGTTTTATTAACAGATTTTTAATAACTGTATTATTTGATCTTTGCCATGATGACAGTAAATGATATTTGACCAGATATTTTTCAAGACACTTTTATAGAGCTTAAAGTGACATTTTAAGGCTTAACTAGGTTAATTAGGTAAGTTGGAGTAATTAGGCAAATCATTGTATAACAATGGTATGCTCTGTAGATAACTGAAAAAAATATATATTGCTTAAGGTGGCTAATAATATTGACCCTAAAATGTTTCTAAAAACAAATAAAAACTGCTTTTATTCTATCCAAAATAAAACAAATAAGACTTTCTCTAGAAGAAGAAATATTATCGAAAATACTTTGAAAAAAATCCTTGCTCTGTTAAACATCATTTGGGAAATGTTTGAAAAAGAAATACACAGGATGGCTAATAATTCTGATTTCAACTGTACACCAGAATACAGTGCCTTTTCTGAAAATTAATGTTATATATTGACCTCATGAAACAATGTACCCAACAATGTACCCAATCAAATGTGTTTACTACCTCTTTGCAAATGTTTGAATAAGAAAGAAGAAAAATAAATATTGCTGAAATATAAAACACAAATCTAATGATTACAGCCCCAACAGAAAACGTCGCTAAATAAAATCCTTTAAACATTATACTTTCAAGCTTGAAACATTCTCACCATGCTGTTATTCACACTTCTGCCTGCATCCCTGTGGTGGTGTGTAAAACTGTGCTCATCCAAAATTCATGAAAAAAGTACTTCACGACACCACAAAGCAAATGATCAAGCATAAAATTAATCAGCATACTTTTTATTTTGTACATAAAAATATTGTTTATACTGTAGTCGGGACTGCAAAAATACCCAGTAACTCCAAAGTTATAACTTTCCAAAGTAAAGTCATCAAAACTCCCTCCCCAGACAAACACACTCTCAAGGTAGAAAACAAGAAGCGCATTAATGAATGTGAATTCACCTCTTTGTCTGACTCAGGAAGCAGAGATACAAAGTTATCCGGGAAAACTCCCTGTCTGCCGTTCACCTCTCCTCTCCACCAGCCCGGCTCTCCTGTGTCCTACAAAAAAAGAAAAACCACAGAAATTATTTATTTCATACAGTACCACAACAATAACACATCTCAAAGGTTTAAACATTCATCATCATGAAAGGGAAATGCATAGATATATCCTTTGCCACTAGATGGTGGTCATGTATAAAGCATTTTACAGCATTTTTCTGCTTTGTCAAACACTAAGTGACTGTGAAAACAGTTTCCTCATGTCTTAATTAATACTTAACTAAATCTTAACTTAATGAATCAAACAGTCATATTCACATACGTGCCTGAAGATGGAACACAAGCCCTGAAAAATACTAAATACTACAAAAAAACCTCCACCGATCAGCACAAATTGCATTACAGGTTGTACAGGTTTTGGTTAATACCATTTTCATCTACGGGTGAACCTTTTCCTTTTAAGCAACCATCAGGTGTCAATTCTTCATTATTACAGTGTACAATATGCAATTACTGTACCATTGAATCTGGCTTCATAACTTTCATAGCTTTCAGAGATCTAACAAAACACCCAAGCCTGTTTATGACAGGGAGCCTTTTCACACACCAGACTGAACTAAAGAGCATGACATAGAGTCTACAATGAGCTTTAAAAGAAAGACATCAGAATATTTGGTACCATCCTGCCCGAACTTGTTTATAAGTTGCTTGTAAACTTGCTTTCTGGGTCAAAACTGCATCGTTGAGAGGAAAAGGAAATTGAGTTGCACTCGTGTTTTATTAAAAAAAGGAGAAAAAAAGGAAAATAGACTAGCAACTGTAGCCATAAAAATAAAGCGTTTAAATATGAAACATGTCTTTTGTCCCACCAATAAAACATGTTAAGATGGCACTAAAACTTATTGAATATAATATGTTCTGGAATGTTATGTTCCATGTTAGTTTTTTTGTGTATTTATTTTCCTCATCCTTCTCTCTCTGCTTCTCACTCCACTCTTAGGATTCTTATTAGTTGAGTTAAGTGTCCATCATCGTTATGACTGTATCAGTTCCACCATTCCCCGGACAAGCCGCAGGGATTTAAAGCTCCGACAGATCCGTGTGTGGTGTGCGCTCTGCCTCGGCGTAGCTTTGTGCTCCATGATTTTGTGTTTTTGGCAGGCTTAGGCTATTTGGTGAGTTTTACTGTGGTAATTCGAGTTTACTTGTTAAACTTCGTTGGCTTTAAGTAAATGCTTTGATGGTTGTTGTGCGATTCTTATGACATTCTTGTTAGATTTCTTTTGGTTTAGCTTGTTTTTTGTTAGATTAGCTTGAGAGTTTTGCCATCTGTGTAATTTTGAGTTTTGTAGTTTAATTAGTTTAGATCGGGTGTCGTGTACACTGAAGATATCGGGTTTCATTTTCATTATTTATTTTTGTTGCCTAGTTTAGACGTTAGACTTAAGGACTGTTTTGTTTTGTTAATTTTTTTGATTTGGCTTAAACTCATTGTTTTCATTTAAAGAGAATATAGTAAATGTTTATTTATTTTTTTCCATTATTATCGTTACATCTTTTGCTTAAACCATTGAGTAAAAATTCAGAATCGATTCGTGCCTCATGCTTGATCTGTCGCACACATTACATTTGTCTTACCTAAATGTTACAGCATCCCTTTTAAACATCACAAACTCGTAACATGGAACTTAACAGTATATAAAATGACAATTCATTTTATTGTGAATTGTCATTGTTCTTATGATTTTCTCTTTAAATATGTATTACATAATGGCCTTTATTATAAATTAATTACACTGATGAACTACTGCTGCAGCTAGTCTACAACAAAACACTATTAGTTTCATATTTTATGTATTATTTTTTAGTTTTGGCACATTTATATTTTCCAATAAGGTTTTTAAGCAGCATGTTTGATGCACTCGATTTGTAAAAATATTTTGAATAAATTTTTATATTGTTTGTGCTTTGGTTCGACCATTTGACGGTTATAGAATTTCCGCTTAACCACTAATTAAATTAGTCATGACTAGAGGTTTAACGATATATGTATTCATGCCGAACCATCACAGTTCATGCTCTACCATGACAAATACAGTCAGTATAGATGTGCCAGTCTTTCAGTCTAACTGGAGTTAGAGAGAAAGACCACAGAAGAGCAACAACTAAGAGGGCATTCACAAAGAACGTTTTTTTTTTTTTGCATCGAAAAACGTGAGATGCAACGCTCAGAAACGGTTCCACCATGTTGCTGTTGTACAAGCTTGCAATGCTTGTACCAGCTTTGATTTTTACTGATGGGTCCACTGCTGTTGAACTGGCAGTAATGAGCACCACTGCATTTTATCTTCACACACCATCAAAAAAATCTAAAAATCGGTACTCGTGCAGATGAATAATCATGCACATCCATCAGCCACGTTTACAAAGAAAAAAACTATGGAAAAAAAATAAAATTCTGTCTCATCTCGTGTACACGAGTACTTTATCTATACACACACAGAAACACAAGAAAGAACAGCTGTTGCCCACTGCATCAGTTGTTATAGATGGACATAGTAGAGCTAGTATTTTCATGAAAAGAGATTTCAGTTATGAAAGCTTACTCAATCTTATGCACAAATACTGTTTTCTGATGTTCTAAAGAAGGTTGGGCCTTTGAAACTTTACTAAGCAGTCTCTTAATAATAATAATAATAATATTAATAATAATATTATTATTAATAATAATAATTAATAATAATAATAATAAATGTTATTTATAGTGTGCTTTTCTCAGACTCAAAGTGCTTACAAGAGCATCAGAACACAATAAAACATGAAATCCAAAATACAGATTAAAAAAGAAAGCCTCATAGGCCACATTTACACTGTATGGTTCAAGTGACTCCAGTTTTTTTGTTCCATGTGGCACAGATCGGATATGGCCCGTGTACATGTAAGCAGGAAAAAAAAAAAATCACATGGATTCCGATTTACTTAAATCAGATTCAGGCCTTGTTCATATGTGAAACTTATCCAATATGAATTGGATCTATGTTCTCGTGTCTGCAGTGTAAGCAGGCAGATCGGATTTTTACCTGTCAATGAGAGTCGCGCGTCATTAAAAATCATAGTGAATGACGTCAAGTCTAACACTTTCATTACAGAACAGACTTCAGCAGAGTCCCAAACCTTTAATCTCAAACACGAGGATTAAAAGATTTTATATGTCATATAGCACAAGTATTTAAGCATGTTAACGAGAGAGAGAGAGAGAGAGAGAGAGAGAGAGAGAGAGAGAGAGAGAGAGAGGGAGAGGGAGAGAGGGAGAGGGAGAGAAAGAGCAACATCCACCGTGTAACCAATACAAACTATTATAAAACTATCGCATACATCACGTGCATAAATCACACCATGGACATTACATTAAGATGCTTACTGGTTTAAAATGGTCTAGATTAAAAGAAGATGGCCAAATGACAACTTTTATGTCATAAACTATAGTAAAACAACTTGTCAAAAAGAATTTTTAAAAATTAAACCCCGGGAACAAATTAAATGCAGGAATAGAGAAAAGAGCGCTTTTTTGTTATCAGCTGTTAGTCAGTGCCCGCTCTTTTTTTCCTGTCATTGCGTCTTTGCCGTGTGCTGTGTAAATACAGACAATCGGATACAAGTCACTTTTAAAACATGATGTAAGCAGGTCAGCAAACAAATCGGATACAGTCACAAAATCGGAATTGACCATCAAGATCTGCAGTTTTAATGCAGCTATAAATTATAAGCAATATTAAAAAGGTGAGTTTTAAGAAGAGACTTAAAACAGTCCAGGGAACTGGCATTCCTGATGTTTGTGGGAGGGGCATTCCACAATTTAGGTGCACGGTAGGAAAATGCCCTAACTCCCATGGTGCCAAGTTTGCAACAGGGCTGAAACAAAATGCGCCCCCGAAGCGGAACGTAGATTACGAGAGGAAGAAGATGTAAATATCAGAGCACATATATAATCAGGAGCAGAGCCTTGAACAGCTTTAAAAGTAAAACCAAGGTTTTAAAATCGATGTGTGACTTAACAGGCAACCAGTGTAACTGTTGGAGTACAGGGGTAATGTGAGACCGAGATGATATGCGAGTTAACACACGTGCGGATGAGTTTTGAACATATTGTAAAATCTTAAGTGAATTGGCTGGCAGACCCTCAAATAAAGAGTTACAAAAAAAAAAGACATAATAAAAGCATGGACAAGCCTTTCAGCATCTGGTGTTGAGAGAAAAATTATGTTTTCTTATGTTTTGTTTTATTTTTCATTACAGTTTTATTAGGTATTTTATCTTAAGAAGCTTTTCAGTTCTGTAGCTTCTTCTGTAGATTGTGACAAAGTCTGCCTGTTCAGAATAAACTGAAAAAGCAAGCACTGGGGGTGTGTTATCATTCCTGTTGTACTGAACAAAACCAAGGTACATACCGAATCGTGACTTCGGTGTACTGTTTACACCGCTAGTCACAGCAGATATCACTAATTAACTGTTGTGCCTAATGTTGTAAACGTGGATGCTCTGACTGTTCATTCAATGATATCTCCATCTGAGAAGACATTGTCTGGTTTGTTACGTACCTTGCTAAGTATGAGAATGACTTCGCCTTCCTTCAAATCCAGCTCATCTTGGTTTGTTGCTTCATAGTGGAATGTGGCCTTGCAGTATTCTTTTACTACAGGGAGACAAGAAAAATAAAAGTATTCGAGATTAACCGTGTTTATTGAACTTATTATATGATGTTGCTATAAACTGTGCTTTCCTCTTGATATACAGAAATCATACATGCAACGATGCAATGAAAATGTTTTTGTGGAAACATTTCAGAAAGTCATCTATAAAAGGAGTGAAAATGATCTCCCGCATTCCCACTTCCTATAAAAATGCACTTTTCAGTTCTTTATCATTATAGTTCATTGTATTTCAGTGCATTGCAAAACTAACAGATACTTCTGCTAATCTATAAAACAAATGTCAATGTCACAACCACTGCAGTTGTTATCAGCTATTCATTTCCATACTGTAAATATCTAATCATTACTTTGATTAATACATGCAACTATGTTACAGCCTACCCACGAACTCACCTTTTGCTTTGCTCTCTGCCTCTTTTTCTCCTTTAGGGTGTTCGGGAGTGCTCAAAGGGGTGGGTTTTGTGGCAGATGGTAATGGAGGAATTGGCTAAAATGAAGCAGAAGCACAAATGGATTTACTGACATGGCAGCCACAAACACATGCAGTTGCACGCTGGAAGATACAGTCTCTGAGACATATCAGCCATGACTGGGTGGAATGAATGCTGGGTAAACAACAACCACTGTTATAATTGGGAGAGCAAGCCAAATGTAGTATAACTCAATGCGAAGTAAGAAACCTATATGTATTTAGTCAATTCTTGGAGCCTCAAATCACATGATGACAAACGATTTCCGAGCTTTTGATAAGAGAGAGACAAAGTGGAAGATTAAACTAATCTGAATGAAATAATGGGATGCAAAATGTGACAAAAGGGGAGAAAGGAAGATCCAGTTAATTGTATAAACACAAATACAAAAAATAAAAAATCTAGTAATCTAATAAAAAATAAGAATCTTGGTGATGGAACAAAATAACTCTCCAGAACATTTTAATTCACTATTCCTCGCGAATGGAATGACCAATCTCAATCTGGTATGCCAAATGTCATCTCATACATAAAAGTCAGCTGAAAAGTGATTTTTAAGTGAGTATCCATTTAAATATACATGTTTAGCAACCACATTAGTGTTAGCTGTATAAACAGCAGATCATAAACAAAGCAGACTCTAATCTTCAATTATTATTGGATCCAAAGGTGATGTAGTGTTTTAGATGGTCTGTGCATGGAAAGCCAGAAACAAACAGTCAGGGGCAGGGGAGTCAACAATGGTGAGGGAAACAAATTAAGAATGAAACTGAGGTTGCAATGCGGAGCAAACAAAAAAGTATAAAGCTTCTACAACTTTAACTACATACTTGCCAGAGTTCTTACCAGGTCAAGAAAATCTGATCACATCACCCTAATTTTATCCTCCTTACACTGGCTACCTGTTAAGTTTCGTATTGAATTTAAAATATTGCTTCTTACCTACAAAGCTTTAAATAATCTAGCTCCTGTTTATCTAACCAACCTTCTGTCTCGCTTTAATCCAATTCGCTCTTTAAGATCTCAAAACTCAGGGCTTTTGGTAGTACCTAGAATAGCAAAGTCGAGTAAAGGAGGTCGAGCCTTCTCATTTATAGCTCCTAAACTCTGGAATAGCCTTCCTGATAACGTCCGAGGCTCAGACACACTCTCCCAATTCAAAACTAGATTAAAGACCTATCTGTTTAGTAAAGCATACACTCAGTGCACCACTTAGCGGGTTTCCACACAGGTTTCTCCATCTTGTTTATATACACTATGAACAGCAGCTATACTAATATTCTCTTTATTCTCCATTTCCACCTGGGGATACTCATCCGGAGGCCCTCAGACTATGCAGAGTCACTGATTCAATCCAAGACCAACAACGAGATGATCCCAAGGTTTCCATATCCTGGACCAGGCCGTATCCTGAGCAGCTACTGTGGTGGTCATGGAGGAGTTGAGAACGAGACTGATTCCTGTGATGCTCCAGGGACAAACAAGTCTTCGCTGAAGCCAGCTTCCAGCCTCCGCCGCTGAGACTGCAGCTCTGCACATGATGTTTGGCCAGCGGAGAAAGTAAAATGGTCGTGCCCAACTGAGTCTGGTCTCTCTCAAGGTTTTTTTTCTTCCCTTTCGCCAATTAGTGAAGTTTTTTTTTCCCTCTCCACTGGCTTCCACTAGCTTGCATGGTTCGGGATCTGTAGAGCTGCGCATCGTTGGATTTACTCTTCAGTGTTTGGACTCTCAGTAGTGATTATTAAACCACACTGAACTGAGCTAAACTGAACTGAACTTAAACACTACAAACTGAACTACACCTCCAATTTACTATGACCTTTTACGTGAAGCTACTTTGACACAATCTACATTGTAAAAGCGCTATACAAATAAAGGTGAATTGAATTGAAAATACTTAGTTTATATATAGTAATATGAACTATAATATAGCTATACATACTAGGTGTGCTGCAAGTCAATATAATATAAAAACAATGAAAACCAGTACATCCTCCGTGATTTCCTACACATATAGAAATTGTGTTATTTTGGTTTGGTTTTAAATATCCCAGTTGGAAAAGATTTTCACTTGACCTATCAAAAATTATTATAATTGAATAATAAAATAATAATAGTAATTTAATAATAAAAATATATAGGTCAGGTCAGTATCCTCAGCAGTAAATAGATAACAACAGATAACTTTTAAACAAATGTTATTATAAGTAATTAATGCTAATTATTTGAGATTGGGATTGTTGGTAATTGTAATGAGTGTTAATGGCCAGATTGGGTAGCTATACATGAACAAAAGAAAATTAAGACCTGTTAAAAAGAGATTTAAGACCTACAACACAATATTTCAGTAAAATTTATATTTTTAAGGCCTAAAATTTAGCTTTTGAGATTGAAGACATTTTAAGACTTTTAAGATTTTTTTTAAGATTATTATTATTATTATTATTAATTTTATTTAAACATTATGGGCCTTTTCATACACCCAGTACGTGCAAAATGTGTTTCCAAGACGTATTGCTAGTTTCAGACCAACACAACTCTAATTTTCCTGCTTTCCGCCACGTTGTTTAAATAGCAAATCCATTTGCGCCACTTTGTGGACTCATGGGCGTTCTGGTCTAGAAAAGAGGTGTGTAAAGGCGCATTGTTGGCACGTTGCTATTTTGAAGAACTGAAACAGACTGCGCAATAGACCAGCTGAGAGCAGGTCTAAAGTCCAGCGCAGAGCGCGTTAGTTGTGCGCCTCGCTTAAACATTGCTTAATACATGCAGATGTAGAGCAATGCACAAATATCTTTACAAATGAAAAAGAATTAAAGGATTAAAATATTACAAAAAATATAATTTTCTACATAAATATAAAAACCTTTGCATCCATGCCTTCATCTCAAGGGCTTTTTTTTAAGTTTATTCATGACAATTTGCTTTTGTATAATGTTATTATTAACATTAGTATTATTTATTATATGCATATTTATATATATTTTTTATTAAAAAACAAGCTTAGATATTCATCTATTCGTTCATTTATTCGTTTGCTGGAAATTAGAACAGAATTTAAAAATAGTTTTGAAACAAATTTTTGCGCTTAACGAACTAAATTAATTATGTAGGCTAATAGATGTCTTCAGTGGAGTGTACAACAGCGTTTCCTTTTCCACGAAAAAAAGAAAGTGAAAGTAAAGGTCAAATGGAGGAGGCTCATTATCCTCTTGCTGCAGATGCTGCTTAACTGTTTCCTTAACTGTTTTGAACTGTGTTAACTGTGTTCAGTTTTTCCACTTACAAAGTCCGCCATGTAAATAGCAAATGCACTATGGAGCAACGCAACTGACTCCTTAAGGGAACGGAAGATAAGACTTTGATATTCTCAAAACACACCTATAACTCATTAAGAGAATAAGCTCAACCCTGTTAGCTCAACCCTGCAGAGCGTATTTCCCCGTCCTTAAAATAGCAAAAGAAGATTCGCACACGCCATTAATGCTTTTGCGCCTAGACCATTAAAATAGAGACCTAAATACTTTTCGTAAATAAATTGTGTTGTCTGCAACTTTTTCATTGTGATACATTTGTGCTGCACTTTAAAGTAAAAAGAAACCTTATTCTTGCTGTCTGTGTTTTTATATTAATAATTAAGATGATAACTCTGCTCTTGACTGAATAGCTATATAGGGAACTGTAGTTCAATAATGGTTGAACTAAATACAAATTTTATACAGCAAAGACACAGTATCCAGCGTTATATTTGATTATATTTTTCAGCTTGAAAACTATTGTTAGATACAGAAAACAAACTGAAAAGCACTGTTTATTTTACTAGTATCTATGCTATATTGTATCTACTTACTTTTTAACAAGCCTAAAACCGCCCTCTAACTCTAAATAATACAATATATACTCTAATTCAGTTATTAGAGTTATTATCTTATTAGTTATTATTCAGTTATTATAACAGTGACGTTACACTAAGATCAAATTTGAGAAGCGGTTAACCGATAATGCTGCGCATGCGCGATTCAGTGAAACAAACAAACAGTACATGACAGCCTGCTGTGACTGAACTAAACTTGAACAACTGCACCGCGGGTAAAGCGAGGACTTAAATGAGAGGATCTGGTAAAACATAAGTTTATTTCATAACAGAAAATCGTAATAGAATTTAAATAAGTGAATCATGATGTTTTAACTGACTGAAATTACTATTGTTGACTACATAATTTTAATATGTTGAGTCCTAACATCCGCGTTAAATATCTGAACTTTCCACCACTACTGTGTAGCTAACCTCAGAAGCTGCCTTGCACACATATTGTATTTAAGGTTGCGCCTACTATCTTGTGGGCTGTTGTATTTGAATTTGAGGATGGGTAGATGGTAGACAGTGGTAGATGGTAGTGATCATGTGTCCTCTGAATACAGGTTTCAAAAAACGTATGGCTGAGTTTATATTAAACAATATTTATTCTGTTGATTTTGAGTCTTGCATCTAACAAATATCCTTATTTAGAAAAAAAAAACTAAAACTAATACTGAAACTAATAAAAACTAAACTAAAACTAAGCAATTTCAAAATATAGAAACTAATAAAAACTAGTAAATCTCCCTCTAAACTAATTAAAACTAACTGAATTTGAAAACAAAAAGTCAAAATGAAATAAAAACTAAAACTAATGAAAAATCCAAAACTATTATAACCTTGTTCTGCAGATCTACCAAAAGCACAGGAATGAATATTTTATTCTCATTTTGATCTGTGTGGACCACAAACAATAAAAACATGGATGCCAGAAGACTTAACAAACACCACCCTAAATAACAAAGTCCAAAAATAGACATATTGCCTAAAAAGAAAGGTCTCCCCATGAGACTGTTTGTCTGCCTATATGGTGATGTCTTGAGCAATCACTGGCAAAACTTGTAGAGCAGTTAGACATGTAATTACCCTTCAACGCTCCGCTGCTTGTGGCTATGGGAATAGGCAGCACTGATTTTCTAACATGCCAAGACAATGATTTAATTTTAAAAGGAACTAGTATGCGCTAAACTGCTTTGCAGTGCACTCATTCGGCATCAAGATAGGCATATCAAGCACATATAATTGCAGATTCCCATTACCATAAGCCTGGATTAACATTTGCATTGGTATATGTTTAGCGAACATGCGTATGCTTCCCACATTGCTCACAGCAGTGTCTATATTTGCTTTGCAATGTAAATGTGTGCTGCATGTTTTCCTCTCAATAACAAAATTAACACACAAAAATGTAACATGTTTCAAGAACAGTTTTTATCTAAAACATAACCATAATGAACTGAAAATACATTCTTGAAATGTAAGAAGAACATTGGGATACAGGAATTGAGCATTTTATTAATGCACTTAGCATGGTGCTATTTTTTTTCTTGTGCAGTATGGTTTTTAATATATGTATTCCTAATAACTGTTTAACTAACAAAGAGCTGGATACATTGGTCACTTACAACTTCTTTGGAAGTATGTACAATGCCAATAAAACATTTAATTGATCAAATTCGCAAAGCAGAGAAAACAGTAGTCGAGAAAGCATCGCTATTGAAATGGCTATTGTCTTAATAATAACAATAATGAATTAACTAAACTCCAAGAAAAGCTGAAATAATTAAAGTTTTAATAACAGGGCTATTTTTTTGGCTTCAATAGAAAAAGATAAATTAATTATTGATTTTATTCAATTATTACAGCAAGAATAAATTTGAATCTAATTGTGAGGTGCCAAAATACCCTTAAAAACAGTGTCAGCAACAAATAAACTACCTTGGTTTGGTAATTTAAAAAGGTTTACCAGCCAGAACAAAGCTGTTCAAAAAGTTCCCTTGTGCCAGCTATTCCAGATTTCACATTCTTAATCTTTTTTTTATTGTAATGATCAAAATACAATGTTTTCCTATGTTGCATGTGAAATCTAAATACTTAATACTGCTTGGTACGGAGATAGATAAAGGTGCAGCAGTGTACATGAAAAAAAAAAGCAAATAAAAGCATTGTCATGTGCAAAACAACTTACTTTTTCGTTTTTTTCCATATTTTCAGATGGTCCTTTTTGGGATGCTCTGAGTTTTACAGAGCCCTCTCGAAATATGTCACCAAAGCCGATACCCTTGATCTTCTTTGGCTGAGCCATGACCCCATTGCCTGGATGAGGAGACGTGGGGCTAGACGTGCCATCTCTGTTATCTGTCAACACACACACATGCACACCTTTCTTTAGGAGTATGCCACTTCAAGCATTTACAAAGTACAAAGCTAATGTAATATTTCATTTGCAAACATCATCAACAACTGATAGTAAGATCCTAAAATATTTATGTGCCCTGGCCATTCTTCAATCATGAGAATGCATAAGAGGTTTTGATACACCATTTATTAAACAAATAAATAAAAAAGGCCATCAAACTTTAAATATCCTGTAAGTTACAGGCAGAGTTTCTGCAGGTTTTACAAAGTCAGATTTAAGAGTTAAGACCGTTATAAATTAAAATCAGACTTTTACAGAGCTAAACACTAAGGATTTTTTTCTAATAGCTGACGAAAAGAGGTTTCCTTGCCTCATCCAAAAAAAAAAAAAAAACTAATTAGAAAATCTAATTAGTTATTTCTTTACCACATACTTTAAATAATGTGTCAAAACAAGCAAACCCTAGTTGTATATGCAAATTTTTTAACAACTTGTTCAAAAAAAAAAAAAAAAGAAACAAAAAAAAAATGTATGTTGGTAAATAGAATTTGTTTATTTTGAATTGGTTATTTTATTTGAATTGTTGCAGATTGGAGACATGGACAGATGAAAATTAAGACTTGTTTAAAAGGATTAAAGACCTACAAGACAATATTTCTGTGAATTTAAGACTTTTTAGGGCCTAAACTTTTGTTTTCGAAATTTAGGAAATTTAAAGACCCCACAGAAACCCTGTTCAGAACTCATAACTTTCTAGTTAGAAAAACAGTTTATATTGAACACAATCTGCCAAAACCACTTGTTGTGAATTGTGCTATATTTAAATAACAGTGTGAGTAAACTCCACCCCCACAGAAGATCAACGCCCACTTCTACACAACTGCCTGTTTTGCTCCACTCACCAATTTGTGCATGCAGCAAGTAAATAAAGAGAGGCAAACACAGACCAACCATTAATGACAAGACAATTCTTTGACTGTGTCCTTTCATGTCAGACAGACCATGTCAATGACAACTTGCTCCTTTGTTGACTTAATTTTACCACTGATTCTTTTACAAACATGACACTATTCAATGCTGGATTTGAAAATGACTGAAACTAAAAGACGAAGATGATGTGGCGAATATATTGGATCAACTGTGACTGTTATTATTACTTGGTCAATATTGATTTGCCTGTTATTAGAGATCTTCTGAAATGTACTTATGTGCATTTATGCATTTGTAACTTAATTCACAGCAGAGTCCAACTTTGAATGACGTAGGCAGTCAAACATGTGCAATCATACCAGCAAACCTTTACTCCAGAGTCTTCAGTCCACCAGGCTTAATCAAACAATCTATTCTTCCAAAGATGTCAAAATATCAAAGAAAATAACTTGTTGCCTTTAGATTTAAATGTCTTTTTTCTAGATAACATTATAAAGCACCTCAGAGAACAGTAATACAAATCTAAAAACTAAAAATTAATTAACCCTTTAACAAATCATTCAGAAACTAAAAATGTTGCCATAACTTGTTCGATCTCGGTGAATATCACCATAAACCTTAACTAAGCAACCACAAGGTGGGAACACCCACTAGCAACCTCAATCGGCAACCAGGGTTTCCGAAAACCATCGTTAGCTAACTAAGGTCTAAAGTTCCGTCGTTACAAAAACATTTTGTTGATTTGCTGTTTTCCAAATCTATCGTCCCAATGAACATTCGCAAACTGCGTCGCAAACGTGTACGTTTCCAACTACACTTCTAGAACTGTAGTTAGAAACATAGTTCCTGGCTGTGTTCTATTCCTAGTTATCCCCCTATGCCCTATTCATTTAGAACATGCGAACATTTAAACTTGGAATGATTTAAGAAATTAAAAATAAACATTAAAGTCATCACTCTTGGATGTAATTTGCTTTCAAAGTATTTTTACAGTTCAGTTTTAGCGATCTTCATGTTGACAATTGCGTTCCCTTCGGAGTTCACATTTCACATTTATGCCATTTTGAATACAGCCGTGGCTCATGACGAAAGCTATAGGTGACCTATTATTACCTACAAAGTGGAATTTAGACGTCTCCACAGCTTGTGGAAACACATTTTAATGCTTTTCTTTTATAGTATCTGTACTGTATATGACATGGACTTATTGGTTAAAACATTTCTGCAATGGTTTGAATGTGTCAAATTGTAAAAGTAGAATTTTCCTTTTTTTTATAAATGAATAAAATAAATAAACAATATCCTACTTAATAATAATAACAACAACAACAACAACAATTATTATATTATTATTATTAATTATTATTATTATTAATAATAATTATTATTAATAATAATAATAATAATAATAATAATAATAATAATAATAATAATAATAATAATAATAATAATAATAATAATAATAATAATTATTATTATTATTAAGTAGGATTTTTTTATTTCTTAATAAATAGCCTACTGTAAATTAGGCCTACAACCATTAACAATTTATTTATATATGAGATTGGAATACGCGTTAGCTTCGTGATTTTATATGGAATATTCTAAATAATATTTGTAAAGGAAACATATATAATAACATATTTTTCTCTAAAGTTGTTACTCCACCCTGTATAGAGCATCATTATAGACGTGGTACAAACGATGGATCTGGTTTTGGGAAACACTCATCACTACATCGTTCTTTTCCCAAACAATGCATCGTACTATGATAGGTCAGCCGCGAGTTATGTTGCTGTTTGGCAAACGCACCCCAGAGCAACAGGCAGCAACAAAGTCACTGCTAGTGTGAATGACGCATAAGGATGATCTTTTTTTGATATTCGACTAATCAAGATTAAACAAAACTGAAATGATAAATGATTCAGACTGTTGCTCAAACAGAAGTTGGAACAGAGTTTGTAAGACAGTGATTTTTTTTTCTATTATTACAATTTTGCATGATTATTAAAACCCTCAGTCTTAAAACAATCAGCGTCTTTTTATTTAGAAATAAAATTTGTATTCTACATTTATTCCTGATATTTAGGATAATTTTATTGCAGCCTTGCTAAATAATAAAAGTATCAATTTCTAGTCCACATTTAGTTGATAAATTTCTATCCTGATTTCAAATTTCTCTCCGTATTTAATGACTTAAACTAAAACTTCTGTTGACTGTTATGACTAGTTCTAACACCACATAAATAAAGCACCCCCACACACACACCCTTAAACATACTTTAAAACACAAAAGGTTTCTGTTGAGTGTTTTCTTGTAAGAACATGCCCCGAGAATGTATTACAGATTACCTGGCTCTTCAGTAACGTCACTGGTCTCTGCGTCTTCAGTTGAATCAATTTCTTTGACAAAGTTGGAAGGAAAAAGTCCAGACTTCCCATTCATACTTCCGCTCCACCAGCCCTCCTCAACCTAAAAAACACTCAGAGTCAGCACTAATGCAGGAATTGACCAGTCACATGTTCATTTACAAAGATACTGGCTCTCAACTGGTTTCACTTCAGGAACCAAATTTAAAAGTCAACCAACATCTTAGCAAAATTACACGTGCACAAATGGCCCTACAAAAAAAAAAAAAATAAAATAAAAAAAATAAGGTGAAACTGATTTTATTTTACAATACAAAGGCCCAAAATGAAGTAAATTATAACATCAAGGGCTGAGTGATATGGCAAAAATACAATCCTGATAATTATTTTCCATATTGAATGATAATGATATACATTTCAATATAAGTTAATGCTTCCAGATTTAAAAGAGTACCCTAACGATGACTGAAGCCACATAAATAAGAGGGTCCACCAAATGGCATAACATATTTTCACTTGATAAATTTTCAGTGCCCCAAAATTCAGTACATCTCTGATATCAAAACACATTTCTGCTGTTTGATTGGCTCTTAGATCAATATTGAGAAAAAAAGTCCAGAGCTTATCATTGTTATTGACATCAACTTTATTGCGATTCGATATAATATCGTTTATCGGCCCAGCTCTAACATCAAATTACTATCATTTAGATGGTTTCATAATCGCAGCAGCCAATAATTCACCTTTATTTGTTATCAATTAATTTACATTAAGTGTAGGCTGGTTTAATGTACACTGTAAAAATGCTGGGTTCCACACAACTCCATGTTGTCCCAACACAAATCGATTAAGTTAACTTAATTGTTTTTGCAAATTGAAGTGGATTGAACACAAAAAGATTAAGTTGTACCAAAAAAAAACCTCAAGAATTGTGTTGATTCAGCTCATTTTAAATAAGTACTACCAACAAGCAGAAAAAAATTTATAATTTTTTGTGTAGCTTTTTTACTTTTGTACTAAAGGATGAAGTCAAACTCAATTTCATTATCTGTAGATTATTCTCACCAGTTTCTACAGTTATAGACACATTTGTGTCAAAAAGCCAAATTTCTCATTTACTGTGAACAATAATATGGTTGCTTACATTTAAGGGCTGCACAATAAACTCAAAAAATATATTTTTTGTTGCTTGTTCAAACTTCTAATTTAAAATGAACACAATTCTTGAGATTTTGTTGGGGTAACAATTATTTTATGTTTAATCCACTTAAATTTGTAAAAAAATAAATAAAATAAAAAATAAATAAATAAAATAAGTTAACTTAATTTGATTATTGTTATGAAGCGGACAGGAGACAGAGGTAAGGAAACGTTAGGGTGTTTATTGAATGACAACAAGGAGCACATGAAGGATAGCCAGGAGGATCAGGAATGATGTTGGGGTCTTTTCCTCCGTGGCTGGGTAACAGGAATACACGAGGATGGACAGCACACACCAGATACAGCTGACAGAGGATGACACAGACTTGGAAGGACTGGAAGACAGGACGATTCGGGAGGACCAGGAAGACTAGGAGGAATACAAAGAGAACAGGTAAGTAAATCGTTTGTTTAGCTGAGGATGACTACGCTGAGTGGTCGCTCAGTTGTCCGCTTTCGTCGAGACGAGCCCGGACAATGAGCGACTGGAGTGCTGTGCTTTTATCTGGTGCTCGTGAATGTGATGCAGCTGTGTGCTCATTAGAAGTCAGGTGATGGTGATCTTCGTGAGTGGGGGTCGTGAGAGCCTGACCAATCCATGACAGTACCCCCCTCCCCAGGGCCCGCTCCTGAGGGCCGACACCTCCGACGCCGTGGTGGTCTCCCTCTGCCTCTAGGCGCTGGGAACTCAGGGTGGCTCTCATGAAACTCCACCATGAGACTAGGATCGAGAATATCAGCTCTGGGAACCCATGTCCTTTCTTCGGGGCCGTACCCTTCCCAGTCCACCAGGTACTCCAACTGGCCACCACGACGTCGGGAACGCAAGATCTCCTTCACTGCGTAGACGGCTCCTTCTTCTAGGAGCAGTGGAGGAGGGGGTTCCTCTTCGTGGTCAGGCTCTGTGGAGGGAAGAACAGGATCGTGATAGGGTTTCAGGAGTGATACGTGGAATGTAGGGTGAATACGGTAGTGAGAGGGTAATTGTAGTTTGTAGGTGACGGGGTTAACCTGTTCCACGATGGTGAAGGGACCAACAAATCGGGGACTTAACTTGCGAGAGGGCAGTCGCATGCGTATGTCCCGGGTGGATAGCCACACCTTTTGTCCGGGTGTGTATCTGGGTTCTTCAGACCTTCTTCTATCGGCGGTTACCTTGCTTCGACGGACTGCCCTCTGCAGATGTTGATGAGCCTCGTCCCAGACTCTCTCGCTCTCCCGGAACCAGTGATCCACTGCGGGGACATCAGATGGTTCGCCATCCCAGGGAAAGAGCGGTGGTTGGAAGCCCAGGACGCACTGGAATGGCGTGAGTCCGGTGGAGGGTTGCCGCAGTGAATTTTGGGCATATTCTGCCCAGCCCAAATACTGGCTCCAGGAGCTCTGGTGACCACTGCAGAAGGTCCTCAGGAACCGTCCCACCTCCTGAATCTTCCTCTCTGTCTGCCCGTTGGTTTGGGGATGATATCCAGAAGAGAGGCTGACGGCCACACCTAGGAGCTTGAAGAAGGCTTTCCATAGACGTGAGATGAACTGTGGACCTCTGTCCGACACAATATCTTCTGGAATACCAAATGACCTGAAGACTTGATTAAAGATATTGTCGGCTGTTTCAAAGGCTGTGGGAAGACCTTTCAGAGGGATTAGTTTGACAAACTTTGAGAATCTATCTACTATGACTAGAATACAGGTATTACCTTCTGACGAAGGGAGATCAGTGATAAAGTCCACTCCTAGGTGTGACCAGGGACGGTTCGGAATCGGCAAGGGATGGAGCTTTCCAGCGGGTAGATGACGTGGGCTCTTGGATTGGGCACAGTCCTTACAGCCCTGAACATATTGCCTCACATCCCTTGCCATGTTTGGCCACCAGAATCGTTGGGATACTAGCGAGAGAGTATTGTTGATCCCTGGATGTCCAGTGCCTAGCGAGGTATGTAAGGAGTGGATCAGATCTACCCGGTGTTCAGGTGGTATGAACTGCCGATGAGGAGGGCATCCCGGCGGAGCAGGGGCTTCCGGAGTGGCAACGACTGGAGGAGCGTTCCAGGTGATCGGACAAATGGAGATGTGTTCGGGAAGAATCTTCGTTGGGAGTTCTTCATGATCGTGATGCTCGTGTAAACGAGAGAGAGCGTCTGCTCTTAGATTCTTGGGTCCTGGACGATAGGAAATGGAGAAATCAAAACGTGAGAAGAAAAGTGACCATCTGGCTTGACGTGGACATAGTCTCTTGGCCTCTTTGATATATTGGAGGTTTTTGTGATCTGTGATCACCTGGAACGGATGTTTGGCTCCCTCCAACCAGTGACGCCACTCCTCCAAGGCTAGCTTGATTGCTAGCAGCTCCCTGTCTCCTATGCTGTAATTCTGCTCCGCCGGGCTCAACTTCCGAGAGAAATAGGCACAGGGATGCAGTCGGGGCGGTGTATCATGATGTTGAGATAATACTGCCCCGACGCCGGTGGTGGATGCGTCCACTTCCACCACGAAAGGAAGATTTGGGTCAGGATGAGTCAGGAGTGGGGCCCTTGTGAACTCCTTCTTAAGAAGGCGGAAGGCTGCGGCTGCTTCTTTGGTCCACTCCAGTCCTTTGGGTTTACCCTTGAGGAGATTAGTGAGAGGTGATGTAATCCTGCTGTAGTCCTTGATAAACCGTCTATAAAAGTTAGCAAACCCAAGAAACCTCTGGAGCTCCTTAATGGAAGTGGGTTCTGACCAGGATAGAACAGCCTCAATTTTCTTCCCATCCATACGTATACCGGTTTGATCAATGATGTATCCCAAGAAATGAATCGACTTCTGGTGGAATGAGCATTTCTCCGCTTTGAGGTAGAGGTGATGTTCTCTCAATGTGTGTAGGACCTCCGCAACGTGTTGGCGATGTTCGGCCTCACTCCGGGAGTAAATGAGGATGTCATCTATGTACACTATTACAAAGTGGTGAAGAAACTCCCGGAGGACTTCATGAATGAAGTTTTGGAATACGGAGGGGGCGTTGACCAGACCGTAAGGCATGACCTCATATTCATAGTGGCCAGTAGGGGTCACGAATGCTGTCTTCCATTGGTCCCCCTCACGTATTCTTATCAGATTATACGCGCTGCGGAGGTCCAATTTAGTGAAGACTTTAGCTTCTCGGAGCTGTTCCAAAGCGGCTGGTACCAGAGGAAGGGGATATCGGTATTTTACTGTACCGTTATTTAGGACCCTGTAGTCGATGCATGGACGCAGCCCTCCGTCCTTCTTGGCCACAAAGAAGAAGCTTGAGGCGGCTGGTGATTTTGAGTGACGTATGTACCCCTGACTCAGAGCCTCCCTTATGTAATCTTCCATTGCCTGATTCTCTGGAAGCGAGAGCGGGTAGATCCTACCTCTTGGCAACTGGGCATCTGGAACTAGGTCGATCGCGCAGTCCCATGGCCGATGCGGCGGTAGCTGGGAAGCTCTCTTGGGGCAGAAGACATCATGAAAGGAGCTGTACTCCTTAGGAATGTGGATAGACTGCTTCTCAGGAGGGCTCTCGACCGATGTTGCAAACAAAGAAATGGGGTTCCGACCTTGAAGAGGGAGATTTGGAAAACAGGTAGGTGTACATCCAGATCCCCATTTCTTTATCTCTCCTGTGCCCCAAGAGATGATGGGATCGTGCTTCACCAGCCACGGGCGCCCTAGAATGATGTCCATATTTGCACCCTCCAGAACCAGAAATTGAATCCTCTCTTGATGTAACAGCCCCACTTGAAGAAGGATGTCTTCGCATTGTCGATGGATACGGGTCGAAGATCGAGTGCACTGGGTTATCGGTTGTATCTGGTATATATGCGAGGACGCCTCAGTACGGAGGTGGAGTTGACGACAGAGGGATTGGGAGATGAAGTTCCCTGCTGACCCGGAGTCGATGAGGGCTGTGACAAGGAGAGAAATAGAGGCAGTAGTTATTTGTACGGTGGTAGTAAGTGGTTTACATTGTTCAATATTCGTACTGAATACACTCACTGAAGTCCGAATGGGACGAAGGGGACACTCCATACGGGTGTGTCCACTGACACCGCAGTATAGACACAGACCCCGGGTCAGCCTCCTCTGTCGTTCCGCTGATGTCAGTCTTCCAGACTCTATTATCATGGGTTCTGGTTCTGGAGAGGCTGTTGACTCAGGCGATTGGAGGAGTGCAGACGAGGGGGTGATGGTGTCCTGTTGATAGGAACGGAGACGATCGGAACATCGGAGAGAATGTTGGATGAATCTCTCCAGACCCATTGTATCATCTAATGTGGCCAGCTGGATTCGGAGAGTGGGTTCCAAGCCGAGCCGGTACGTGGTCAACAACGATCTCTCATTCCATCCACTTGCAGCTGCTAGAGTGCGAAACCGGAGAGCATATTCCTGTGTAGATAGAGTACCTTGCTTTAGATGATACAGCTGCTCTCCAGCGGCTACTTCCCCATCAGAACGTCCAAACACCTCTTTGAAATACTCCGTGAAGGTAGTGATGGAATTCATGACCGGCCCGGCTTGGTTCCAGATCGTCTCAGCCCATTTAAGTGCAGGTCCAGAGAGTAGTGATACGATGTAGGCGATCTTTGACTTATCTGTGGGATATAGAGAAGGTTGCATTTCGAATATGAGGGAACATTGTAACAGAAAACCATTGCACTCCCCCGCTCCGCCTGAGTAGGGCGCTGGTCGGGCCATGGGACTGGAAGGAAGGGCCGAAGAAGAAACTGTGGAGGCGGAAGTGCTCGGTGCTGGTGGTGCGTTGGAAAGTGGAGCTGGTGGCTGTAGAATCCGCTTCAACTGGTCCACCAGCTCTTGAAAGTGATCGAGGGTGCTCATGTTGTCGTCGTTATGGGTCCGGGCTTCTGTTATGAAGCGGACAGGAGACAGAGGTAAGGAAACGTTAGGGTGTTTATTGAATGACAACAAGGAGCACATGAAGGATAGCCAGGAGGATCAGGAATGATGTTGGGGTCTTTTCCTCCGTGGCTGGGTAACAGGAATACACGAGGATGGACAGCACACACCAGATACAGCTGACAGAGGATGACACAGACTTGGAAGGACTGGAAGACAGGACGATTCGGGAGGACCAGGAAGACTAGGAGGAATACAAAGAGAACAGGTAAGTAAATCGTTTGTTTAGCTGAGGATGACTACGCTGAGTGGTCGCTCAGTTGTCCGCTTTCGTCGAGACGAGCCCGGACAATGAGCGACTGGAGTGCTGTGCTTTTATCTGGTGCTCGTGAATGTGATGCAGCTGTGTGCTCATTAGAAGTCAGGTGATGGTGATCTTCGTGAGTGGGGGTCGTGAGAGCCTGACCAATCCATGACAATTATGTTGTCCCAACACAAATTGATTGTGTCTAACCCTGCATTCACATATTTTTGCTGCTTGTTCAAACGACTTGTTTATAATGACCAGAATCAACACAATTCCTGAGGGGTTTTGTGGGATAACTTAATTGTTTTATGTTCAATCAACTTAAATTTGTAAAAGCAATTTGTTGAGACAACATAAAGGAATTATGTGGAACCCTGCATTTTTTTACAGTGTATAATCATTTCAGCATTGATTTTGCAATGTGTGTCCGAATAGTCACATCTCAACATATGCAATGTTGAGTTGGGATTATAGTTGATCAGCACAACAATTGATAATACATGAGATTTGTGGAGTCATTACAAAGTATAACCATGACAGAGTGAAAATTACATTTCATTACTCAATTTCTCACCTAAATACCTGTACCTGAATACTGTTTGACTCTAGAAAAATCCATGAAGTGCTGTTTTTAAGCCGTTATAATAATATTTGCTTGCAATTTATTTATTATTTTGTATACATGATTTACATTCCTACAAAAATCACCCCGATGGATGTAAATTAATGATTTCTTTCCAAATAGAACTATTCATCTGGTGAAATTGTATTCATATCGCAATAAATATCACAGATAAACAAAATATCGCAGATATGTCCGATTTTTCCAATATCATGCAGCCCTATTGCATTTTATTTCAATTTTAAATAAAAAATTTGAAAAATTAAAAATCTGTTTATTTATTTTTAAAACAGACCTGTGATTTCTGGATCACAACCCACTAACTGAGACCCACAGAATTTTAAACCATTATACATGAAGAATGAATGTTTTAGAAGTGTATACAAAAGATAAACATTTAAGCAACAAGTGAATATACAAACAAATATAACTTTGCAAGAACTTAAAACTAAGCAACACAATGTTATATCTCACAATGCAACAGGTGTTAAAATCCATTTGCCACATGTACCAATCTCTATAATTAAACATAATACATGAAGTATACTCAGTTATGAGAAGTTAAGTAGAAGAGACAAAAGGGCTGACCTCCTCTGTGATTTCAATGATTTCTCCAACCTTCAGTTCCAGTTCGTCTTCATTCTGAGGCACATACTCGAACAGGACTTTGCACTGACGCTTCTTGAGCTCTGTAATGAAAGCAAAACAGGTCATTCTGGATTTGGCTTGACATGTTCAGCCTAAAACGCCACTGTGCCAGGGATACGCTTCCCCCTGCTGCCTGTAGAGGGCTCGATGAGAGTCAACTATCACAATCAGGAAGACTTTCTTTATTAACTGTGCATTCACACAACATACACACACACCACACCCTGTCCTTGAGATGATTCATGCGCCCTTTGAAGAGAAGAGGACAGTTTGCTTTGTTTACTCTAAAACTGGTGTTCCATATTATGTGTCACATCAAACTGACAAAATCTAAACCTGAGAAACTATTAACTTTGTCTTGGAGCTGAAAGTTGGCTGTAATAAAGTGCAATTATTCAACAAGCACACACAAAATGGGTGGAAAGTTTCAGTTATAATTAAGGAAATAATATAAATAAATTAAAAATAATAATATTTTAATTCTGCAAGAAATTATTTTAAAAAGGAACAGACATTTGAGTAAATGTAAAGATATTTATAAATGTACCTGTTTTCTGGGAATAATAATAATAATAATAATAATAATAATAATAATAATAATAATAATAATAATAATAATTATATGATGCGACGACAGCCATATTGTGCCACACCTCACACCAGCTGTGATGAAGCCAATTATGATATGGGAATGGTTTGGAGGCCATGATGGACAGAGGCCTCTGATGGACAGAGGACAGAGGCCTGGGTAAATTTGGCCAGGATGCAGGGGTTAAACCCCTAATCTTTTCAAAGGACATCCTGGGATTTTTAAAGACTACAGAGAGTCAGGACCTCGGTTTAACGTCTCATCTGAAAGACTGCTCACTGAGCAGTAGATAAAAAATTATTTTTTTAATCACAATATTAAGCCACATTTTCAATTTTTGATAATAAGAAATTTTTCTAAAGCACCAAATCTGTATAGTGATAATTTCTGAAAGAATAAGGTAGAAAAAAATTATAAATAATATAAATAACACATATACTGTGTATATATATATATATATATATATATATATATATATATATATATATATATATATATATTTAACCTATTTAATTATACATTTAAAGCAATATACAAAATAGTTCTTCCATGTTTTAATTTCAACAGGAATGGCACTAGTTAT